>NW_028277172.1:11607500-11911750 GCF_051122295.1 Plectrocnemia conspersa
TCGTCGGCCGTTAAAGCCGGATTAACGATTCGCAACACGTAATCCCGGCCGATGGGGGCCCCCAGCGACTGTTTCGACTGACCCCGAGTGGGAATCGGCGTCGCGATGTCATTGATATTCACTCCCGGACCGGCGCTGGGGTGAAAAACACCCCCGGTGATCGTTAAAGCGACACTCTCGGTTCATTACTGAATTTCGCGTCTTAATTGAACGTTAACTCTGTTCGGTTGATCTATCTACAGCCGACGAATAGAGATTTGTTGTTGTCTGGGGGATTGATCGGCGGTCTTTTGTGTGCATGGATGTATTTGTACGTTATTTTACTTCTTATGTATAAGCGACATTTAAATGTATTTATATACACATTTACTAGCTTTTGTTACCGGCTGTTCCCGCGTTTGGTTCCCATCTGTATCGTATCAATCAGTATTCGACAATATAATAGATCGTACCTGTATTTATTCAAATATTTTTTTAGAGTAAAAATAAATACAATTTGATACAACGAATTGAATTGAATTAATTTTACTTTTTAATATTGATTTTATTTATTCTAGATCTTTATTTTATTTTTTGTGTGTAGTGCTTTTAATTTATTTTTAAATAAAAAAATATTATATAAGTTACATGTACACGAAATATGAAGGTGGTGATTTTTTTGCACGCTACTGTATATATTATATTATACATGCCTTGCATAACGAGCATGTGCGTAGGGATGTACTGACAAATATCAAATGGTCCACTCTCAAGAGATACAAAATAGAGCTTTGAGAAACAATTCAAGTTTCCAAAAGATATATATATATATAATATTTAATAAGAGACAAATATCTTACTTATATCAGTGTCCGCATATTACCAACTGATTCTTAAAAATAAGTAATATACAATATATAATCTGGATACCAATTCCTTAACAGCATACTAAGATTAGTTGGAGCTGTGCTAAAAAATTTGTATTAAATAATCTTAAGAAGTAATCTCGATACTTGCTAGCTTTTTTCGTCCATCACATTGTAAACAGAGTGAAATGAATGTGCTGCAACTGACATTATATTTTGAAATGGAAAATCGACGTTTACATTGATTAGCGCGTAATATTCTTTTTTACATATCGAAGCGTTTGTAAACGAACGAATGAAAAAAGGAAAAAATAAGCCCCGACGGTCGAATAAGCTTTCGTGGAAGTGCTTTGTTGAAAACTATCCCCTTTGTGGGACAACCTTTTTAATATTTTTACTCCTTTTTCGTGCCATCAAACTCCCCATCTGCCCAATCCCGTCTCCCGGCTCCCATTTTAAACTTTTTTTGTCAGTTCTCTTTTGCAATTCATTTGCACGTCTTTTACGCTCGGGACATTCGCCCGTCCGGACATTTTTCCGTTAATTTAATTCGGGATATTTGCATGACGTTTTCAAACGAAGCGGATTCATAAAGGGCATTCCGTAAAGTGCCGGTTCCGGGACACATTAATGCGGAGAGCCCTCCTGGCGAATTCTGGATTCTTTCCCCCCGTATTTTTGTCTGTATTTGTTTATTGTATAGTATGTTTAAACAGGAAAATCCAAACGACTTTGTAGGACTCGCACGAACGAGGCATTTTTGCGTGGGTCCGCTCCTCAACGTTTTTAATTATTTTTCTCAGAAATAATACTATCAAAAACCACAAAAACTAAATTATAAACATTAAACAATTATACTAATATTAACTTTATTTAAATTTATGACACTGTAATAAACCTTTAGGTTCGTATTACGCAAATTGAACTGACGTTGATTCTCGTACTGTTTATTTATCTCCCACTCTTTTATTCGATATGCGAGCTTTAGGACCCATCTGGACTTTTAGCCTGATTATTGAAGTTGACACATGCCGGAACGGTAGTGCTATAAAATATGCAAGCAGATTTTTATTCATTCCGGCACAACATATTTAGACAAAGTACATTGAAAAACTTACAATAAGTGATATATTTAACTTGCAAATACCAGATTGGAACACAACTACGATATCCAGATTTTAGCGAACTCACCTACAATAATATTAACAGACTTGTAATTAATTTACTTTTCTATGTATTGCCGGATAGACTGAAAAACAAAATATCTTATATTAGTAAAAAGCTAGTGAAAAAATCGGTATTGTGGTCTATATCTCGTAAGGTGATGAATGAATTAATTTTGCTCTCTGGCTAAATTTGTGATCTTATATAGGTGAATATTTTATTTAAAATGCTTTTAAATCTTATAAAATTATTTGTAATACAATTCTGAGTAATCCGTAGCTCTTGAAGACGCGTTCTAGTTAATTTAATACGGTTTTATTCGATTATTTTTTAACCTCTTTGAGCATTCGCTACATTTTTAGTAGAGAGAGTACTTCTGATCTGTATAAGATCACTAAATGTTTCTTGGTTTAAATACGTGCCACAAAAAGGCGGATTTTGCACATAAAAATGACGATAATGTGCTCGTTGCTTATACATTATATTTAATAATGATGTTAAAAATTAAATTATGATTTTGATTTGTTAAATAATGTTGTAAAAATCTACTACCAATCTACTAAATTTTGAACTAACAATCTTTATATAATGTTACGTATGTAGTATGTATGCATATTTAATAATATAATATATTATTACTATATAAAGCTTATATACACATAACATATCTATATCAAAGTATGAACAATATATTTATTAAAAAAAAACGAGAACCCATTCTTTTGTATTTAAAATATCAAAATACAATTTCACATGCAGCATCAAAATTAGATTAACTTGATGCTTATTTTAAATCCCATTCTAAAATCATTTACAAATAAAATCAGTAAAAAAAAATTTACACATCAATTAAGATACAATAATGACTAAACCACAATGCGTCCATCAATTGTAAGAACCTAGATGAAAACAATTCTATCGGATAGCTGGTTGTCCAATACTCGCAAAATATAAACGAAGTTAAATATTTCCTATCAGCAACTTGAAAAATTATTTACCCAAATACGCTCGTCGACGCGACTCAAGGGAATCATATTCCAGTATACAATTTTTATTACAATTAGCTGTCAACGCATCTAATAAGTAATATATTTTTTTTATATATTATATTAAAATAAAAATAGATAATATTTACATATATTCCCTCATGTATGAATTATAATGGACCGGGTTCTAAAAACGTTTAATCATTTTGTAAGAAAAGCCAAACATATTCATTTTTCAAAAAATTAACAACATTGACAAAACAAAGTACAGGTCATTTACAAAACTGAAATAATCAAGAGGATGAGGCATAATATAAAGGGCGTTGCGTTTTACTTTGACAATACCAAATTACACGTTTCTATAGAAACTTGGCTGTGATGTTTTAGTGCATTCACCATATAGTCAGGACCTTGCATTTTAATAATTGTATTTAATTAGTAGTTTAACACAATCATCTTTTCGCTAACAAGGGGGATCATTAATCTAATAGAAACATCAAGTAATTCTTGCTGAGAGAGATTTATCAAAATGGTATGTGAAACTATCCTAATAAATAATTGTTATTTTTAAATAAAAATATACTGTAGTACGCTTTTTATGTATACACGTGATTTTTCCATCCGTATCAATGAATTTAGACCGGATGGCCGAGGGAACGGGGAATGACCGATCCGTCTCCGGCTTTGTCGCATCGGTTCGCATCTAAATTCGCTCTCACCGCGGGGTACTGACTTGATTAAATCAATCCGAATTAGAGGAGATTTGCGCCGAATACAATACTATTGGATTTACCTATCGCTTTTAGACATCCACGACCAACGCCTGTCGGCGACCCTAAATTCTGTGCGTTTTTCAGGAAATTCTCCGAGATTTACGTTTTTACGCTCGTGCATCGACGTGAATTTTCAATGAGGGTCTTTAAATCTCGTAATCGACTACGCCTTTCGTTTCATTCAATGTTTTAATCGCATTACTTATTTTTATTTAATTTTATGGTACTATCGTAAGCCATTACCGATGAATGAATAATCTATTTATTATTCATGAGCGATAATAATCATTAAACTGATCACATCTTGATCTCAAATTTCCGTTGTTTAAATTTTCTTTTAGAAAAATTATCAATGTTCTAGTTTTTGAAACCTTATATTTTACACATTCAATGGATACCGATCAAGACATTGTCCGCCGTTTTTCTCTAGTCTCTTTCTCAAGCACCATGTTCAAATCTCGCAATAATTATACACCCCATAAATGGCATAATTGAACCATGCTATATGTATTACTACATAGAAATGAAATTCTATTGAAAGGTTCACCATGCCGCTATATTCGGCGCATAATGGCTCGCTTTGTGCAAGTGCTTATTCGCTAGCACGTTGCTTTGTCCGCTCTATTGATTGATCATTGTGGGGATCGGACCTCCGACGCTGCCGTCGTGCACATGGTAATTACATTTTGCGAACGTCATAATCTGGCGTCAAAGGGAATCTGGGTTGACAGAAGCGACTGGCGCTAAACGGAAAATGCTTCCTCGCTTTATTATCGCTCACAAAAGCGAGCCGAACTTGTATATTATGTGCATCAGTAATCGTCGGTTAATTTGACATTTTATAGAAGTTTCTTCATATGACAAAGTTAGTCAAACTTTTTAGAAAGAAAATCTATTAAAAATATATTACAAATTACATAATATATAATGTAATTTGAGATATAACATTTTATATTACCCACAAGCATATTACCCAATATTCGCATGTGTTTTTTTAATGGCTCCTATCCTGAGGCGTTCTATGAGTTGATCGCGTTGAACCGTGCCAGTTTTATCAAATTAGCCAAAGCGAGCAAAATTTACCGACGAAGGTAAAATAAAATTTGACTCAAGGCTTATAGTTTAAAAATCAAATTTTGCGTGAGGGTTCTCTAATAATATTTACATTTTGCAGCTCTCGTAGTTTCACATTTGCTTTATTTCTACTAGCCAGATGAAATTAACTAGCTGAAGTGCGTTAGTGTATGTGAAACATGATGCATTGTTACTAGATTAACTAATGGGATTGAAATCCTATTTAGCAGCTTAATACTTAACAAATGGTTATCATGTCGATCGTATAATACGATTATCTGAATTCATGGTAACTCCGTAGCAATTAATTTCTAACATATTTTTAAGATGCAATCTGCAGCTTACATTATATAAAAGTTGCGATTATGAGGGCAGACTCAACAATGTAACATTTATTTATTTAATAATATATTTAACAACCTTCGAAGAGTAAAAAGTCAAATCCAGAATAATATTCTTAAAGTATTAATAAAATATGAAATCAAAAAATAATATAATTATACGACTATTAAATAAACGTGCTACAACTGGCTTCATATTTAGTGCAAGTAATGCTCGTCGAGTCAGTCATTTTTTGTACTTAAGTGATAAGCAATCACTTCTATAAGTTTTGTTTGTTCGATGAGTTGTGCATTTGATTTTTATTTCAAGCCCAATATATTTTTTTAACAATTTCTCTTATATTTTGGGATGCTTAGTTTTTACTCTCATCTTTCTGCATTAATCAAGTAAATTAAAAAAAACCATTACTGACTAGTGCAGAATAAAGTTGTTTAAAGTAAATTTTGAGCCTACATTTATATTGGTTTAATTAATGACTATTTTTCTGTTTCAATATTTTTTTAATCTCAACTATACTGAACTAATTAAATGTTAATACAAATCTTTACTGACTATTTTAGCTTAAAGACAAGGTGCAGTAACATTTATGAAGTTTCAGTGCAAATTTTAGCCTACTCGTTTTTCATATAATTGTTTTTACCATTTTTATAATTCACCACGTTGATAAAATTGATTCCTTCCATTCCGGAATAGGAGAAGCACCCCCAGATTATTTGTCTCTTTGGATTTCGTACTTTCATTTGCATCATATCTGTTCCATATAAATTAATTTTACTCTTATCAGAGAGCGTATTTATTTTAGCAATTGGCTCAATTTTTAAGGTGTTAGAAGCATTTTTCATCAGTAATGATTTTTGGCAGGTATTTGAGTTCATACATCCGCTTCCCCAAGCCACATATAAGGGTTGTCCACGTTTATTTATTCGTAAATTTTTTGCAAATACTCACTTAAAATCCAATACAGTTTTACGCCTTTTACCTAAACATAAGCATAGTGATACCTGATCCTCTTGTATTTATTTATATTGATATTTATTTTTACCTTAGTAAACCCAATTTATTGCACTCGTTTCGACATTTTTTTGATGCAAACATTGTTGTTTATAATGATCAATTTCACTTATACAAAAAATATAGCTTTTGTCATGCTAAATATTCACAAGAAAAAAATATTAAACCTGCCATTTAGTTATGAAATTAACTCAACCTACAAATTTTGAAACAGGCTTTACCATATAGTATTAATTAACAAACTTTACTAATGCATTTGCATGCAAATACAGCTCAGCCTACTTATCAATTAGCATTGGCCTGGACTCCATGCACATTTTCCACTAATTATCCAAGTTCCGCCGAATATCGAACCGTTTAAAGCGAACCGAACCATTGTCCAGCCATGACCACAATAATAGGATTGTTTGCGTCAAAGGTGCTGCCGTCTACATTTGGTTCAATTAGTTTAATGAGATTGTGAATTTTGACCGCGTCCAGCTTTGAAACAATCAATGCAAAGCTACGTATAACATGTACAATACACACACACACACGTAAAACTATGGATGCGATGTGTTTTGTTGGGTTTTGATCCGATCCTTTCGGGACAGTGTCCCTTTGGCGTGCTT
The DNA here is from genome assembly GCF_051122295.1 of Plectrocnemia conspersa. Taxonomy (NCBI): domain Eukaryota; kingdom Metazoa; phylum Arthropoda; class Insecta; order Trichoptera; family Polycentropodidae; genus Plectrocnemia; species Plectrocnemia conspersa. The sequence goes on from NW_028277172.1 coordinate 11,614,307, forward strand.
AATGGCCCTTGATAAATTACTGTTTGATTCAGTTTTATCTGAAGCGAGTGCATTTTGTAACTTCATCTGGATAATTGAGTCGTATGATTTTTCAAACTAACAATGATAATAAATTATTTATTAAATATCTAATTATCACTATTATACTGTATAATATTTACATGCATATACATACATGAAAATGTTGTTTAAATTACAAAAAGTAGTGGTGTACAAATCCAAACTAATTTGACCATCTCATTGTTGCTATCGCCGAAAACATATTTGTGTATGACGAGCTCGCTTAGAAGCTGGAGAGCTCGTGTCAAAAAAAGCTTTTAAATTTCTATCGTGTCTGGGGGATCAGAATTAGTAATTATTATATAATAATTAATTAGGTTTATCTAGATTTTTCCTAATATCATATGAAAAACAAAACATGACAGAATATTATTATATAATATTTAACTATATGTGATGTTACTGACATTATTTTATTTTTATTTTCAGGCATGGAAGCAATCATGTCAGAGTTCTTCAACGATACAACAACCGCTTTCTACATCATACTGATTGTTTGGATTGCCGATCAGTACGACGCGATTTGCTGTCACACCGCGATAACCAGAAGACATTGGCTGAGGTGAGTTATCATTTTCAAATTAAAACAAGTGCTGTTAATATTATACGCAGTGCATGTATCAGTACATACGTTATTAAAGTCAGCCGATAAGCTAGTTCCCGCGCGTTGAAACTTAATCCAATTTGTAGCTTTGGATTGCGCTGTGCACCGCCGCTCCGGCAAATTGGAATTGATCAGCGGTGCACGTCATCATAGTTGATTGGAGATTTAACCGTGTTTTAACCGGCTTAAAATTTTGTTTTTTGGTGTTTTAAAAGGGTGTGCTCTGACAGTGTACTTCTATATATATCCGTTTGAAAATTTATATTGAAAAAGCGAATTAATAATTTTAGTGTTTGATTAATGTGATGCTGATACATTATAATAATACACCCATACACAAATTTATGGATTATATAATTACCCATTTAGCAACAGTTTTTATATTTTGCATTTATAGTGCAATACTCTTAACCTAAATCATCTAATAAGATCGAGAAAAACAGATTCATAAAGCGGGCGCATAATTTTACGCTCGAGATTGTTTTATTACGTACGCGTGTTTTTATTCATTTTTATACCTCTTTATTGGTATCTAAGTAAATATTATTCAGTACTTTATACCGTTAGTGATGTTTTCGGAATTCGCCTCTTATTATTGATAATAATAATACACACGTTCATGTGTACATGACGCGGGTGTGCTTTTATTTCATCCCCTTGCCATTATTAAGACATTGTGCGTACCGATGCGTGTAACATCATCCTTTTCCTTTTGTTTTGCCGTAATATGTGATTAAATCGACTATTGTTCGTTAATCAACGTATACCGCTCACTCGAACCAGACGTAAGGGCTGTAATCCGACCAATTATTCGCTCGCTAAGAATTTCTCAGCTAAAAGTCGATGTTTCGAATCCGCGCCCGGTCGCACAATAGGCGCGGTGTCAGGTTGCCAGCTTCGTTAGCTATAATCAATAGGTGTATAAGGATATTTATTATGTGTGTGGGCGTTTTACCAACAACTACGGTCCCGGATTTATGAAAATCCAGTTTTAATGGCTGGATTGCAAATTTTTTTACCTGTACCTTATCAATTAGTTTATTGTTTTATTACTTAATTTAATTCTCATACATTTATTATTTTATTTTAATTTTGTTATAAAATTTTAGTTGGGTTTAGATGTTTTAAACTTTAAATTGTATATAAATATCTAGTTCATGTCTTAACTTCTCTCAGCAATTGGTTATACATTTTATTCGACCCAAGCAAAATTTTGGATTTTGTAAATTAAATTGTCTATAACTTATAATTTTTAGACAGAAAGTTGTTTTTTTGCTCATCTTATTATTTTTAATAGCTTTAGTTATTGAAAAAAATACTAATTTAAAATGATGAGAAAAAAAAAATATATTCAAATTAAAAAAACGGTCCACAACGCAGTTCGGGACTATATTTCTAATATTTAGTTTGTCTTACTTTTGCTTTAAAAAATGCCTGAATTTGCCTAGGCATGCTTTCTATATATTTTTTAATTATTTCTTGAAGGTTCGAATTATGATTCCATTCATAAAACACCTTCTCGGTTAACTCCCTTTTAGTGGTTATTGCAATTTTAGCAATCTCCCTCTTCAAAAGCTGCTAAACATTTTTGATAAGGCTAATTTAGGGGAGTTTCATTTAGACAAACACTTTCTTAGAACATTTGCTATTTTATACAAATTTTATTGATCCAGTTAAAATCTTCATTAAAAAAAAGTCGTTAAATTAGACTTTAATAAAAACTTTTTTAGAACTTTTTATAGAACTCAATCTAATACACAACTTTGCATTCAATATTTGCCATTGTATACAAATTGCAAACTTTAACATTATTTGTAAAATCTAACGTCTCAAATAACTTCCGTAAAAGTACACTTTCTTAAAACTTTTTATAGAACTATTGCGACCACATACGCTAATTTACTGTTACCAAAATGATCAATATTTATGTCATAATTTTAATCCGTAAGATTTGAAAATGTAGGAAAACCTAATTTGTGATTATCGATTATAAGGATTTCAAGTATTATTCACTGATTTATACCACTAACATATATTGTTTCACTCAATGGATACTTTACTAAACGTCATATATGTTTGTATATATTTTTATAAATTACAAAGGTTCGGGTAATTCAACGCTATCAACATTATAAATAACGTGTTTCTTAAACATTTTTACTTCAATATAAACCAGATACATGTATTGAATGGATACATTGCATATCTTTAAATGATTTTAGTGATATTTTTTTATTATAAATTTTAGTTGTTCCATTATAAGCATTCGTGGCAGGTCGAGTGCACATAGCGACTTAATTCTCATAATTTCGCCAGCGAAAGCTCGCGAAGCTTTTGATGCTTTTGAGCTGCGGGGCCGATTGTGAGGATTTACTCGTAAATGCTCGAGAACTCTGACAGTTTGTTTCGTGTTTGTTCCTCTGCTTTAGTGATGTCGTACGGCAGGCAGATTATTTTATGAAATGTTTTTAACGGTTTTTAAAAATCACTTTGTATTATATAACACATAAAAGCATATCTTTTAACAAACAATACATAAAAGTACATTTCAATCAATATACATTAATACTTAATTGCTTAAATGTATCTGTTTAACAATCACGATGACTCAATTACTTTAAATGTGCATTATATTATCTTAAGGTGAACATCGAATCAATCTAAGTTTATTTACACATTATGCCTGAAAGAATCGTTAAGTTTGACTGAGATTTAACGACATTTGAAATAATCGACAATTAAAACTTTATATCTGGTCGTAATTCGCAGCTGAAGATGAGCTAGAGCAGTGTTTTTCATGTTGATTGTTTTATATTAATTAATACTATTTTGCGAATCGCATTTCGCCGAAAACTATTATAAATTTAAATTTAACTATTTTATTACAGCATATTTTAATTTTAATTTCTAAGAAACTAAACTTGGTTGTACCCTTTGTACGACAGAGATCAAATATATCCTTTTTGAACATGCCATTTATTTTTGTTGAATTTTCATTCGTACTTCCTGCGGCGATAGACTAAACAATTCTCGACTAGATTGAATCCGACATTCTGTTCGTTCACTTGGCATCACGTTTCGTCTCTTCTTGTTCTGCTATAGCGATTCTACCCTTCGGCGAGAATCTTATAGAGCTTTACTTTTGCTTGTTCTCCTTTTTCCAATACAAATTCAAACTTATTGTTATTTTTCGTATGAAGTTGCAATAGATGCATAAGTACAGACTTAATCGAGAATATTTAAGAATATAATACAGAATACAAGATTTTATTTTCAAAACTGCTACTTTACTCAAACAGATCGTCAAGGCTTGCACACCGCAATTAAAAAAAAATATGTTTCGTATTAAAGCTAAGCTCAGTTTTTGTTGCTCGAACAAATTTCAAGCATGCTTTGTGTAACTGACACTTTATTTAAAGCAAACTGCTGACTTGATATAATTAATCGTGTTTAAAAATATAAGAAAATCAATTACGCTAAACTAGCATAAACAACTCATTGCTGGCGAAGACGTAGAGTGGCTGCGTTGTATGCTAGAGCGAAGCAAATTGATTTAATCATAAAAAAACGAGTTTTCCTGTTTATTTGTTTTTTTTTATGAATGCAAATTATTATGAAGTTTGCGGCTTCTCCGTTCGATATTGTGCTTTATTATATACCTACGTATGCACCCGGCTGAGGCTTTATTATTTTAGGTTCACTTTCGCCTCGGTTGTTCTTTTGCTTCCGGTAACCGAACCGAACCCGCTACTTCCGAACCTTATTGTGTTCCCACTTCGGCTTCTTCGCACAAAGCGGAGTTTTCACCGTTGTTTCCTGCGCGGGTTTCTCTCGATACATACAAGCACACACACTATATACCTTCACTCGATACTCGCGTTGTGTACTTTTTTAATAATTCGATTCGGCCGCCAGTGGTTCCGAAAAGTTACGGCGATCCATCAGCGGCCGCACCTGGCCGATTTTCTTGGGATTTTCATTATGAATTCACGGCTGAAACATCGCACTCCACCGCCGGCGGTTTGTATTTTTTACAACCCCTTCTCGAACAACAAAATTACCGTTCAACCGTCAAAATTGCTCTTTTTTTTGTAACCGAATTCGTTCTCGTTAAATTATATAATGCTGTTATAGCATTTGCATAACGGTTTCGATCATCGCCTATCACTAGCTGTATCCGACGTAACACAATTTAAATATTAATTTATTTCACCTATTTATTTATGAGCTTTTCCGCAACTTCTTTAGAAAATATTATTTAGATACAATATATACTTTAATAATAAATAAAATTAAAATAATACAGTATAGTATTTTTTTAATATTTATCGAATTTATATGTACATATATCTACCTAGTATTATACTCAAAAGATTGCCACCATAATTGCATTCATATTATTTTGATTATAGCACCTATTTTAAATTTTATCCGATAAAAATTAAACCCGTGGTATTTCGAAGATGTTTAAAATATGGAGAAAGGTCACGCAAACACCAGAAATACAATATACTTTGCTATACTTACGGTAATATTCTAAACAGTGTAATATATGTTCGAAATTTAAAAGAAAACTTTTAATAATTTATAATCATGCGGCACTTTCTTCCAAAGTAAAAAAACATTGTATCAATGTACTTAAAGTAAACGCACAAATATATAACAATATGCTTCTGAGAATTCTTCCGAATAAGTCAAATGGGCACTTGATCTATCCTCAAATATTTTATTAGTATTTATTCCACATTTATTACCTGATTTTAACGATACGTTACACGTCTGATAAGTCTTTATTGGGGAATAAATTACAAAGTAAAATCTGGTCTAAAAAGAAAGGATTGCTTATTAAAAATAAAGCTAATGATTTATATCAGACTATATTGTCTATAACAAATCGGAAAACTACGGCCCGCTGCATATTTTAATTCCGCCTGCGAACTAGGAACAGATTTTACATTTTTACTTGTGGAATATAATGAAGTTAAAACTAATTTCAGTTCACGAGTAGCTTATTTATTAACTAATAAAATAAAGCCATGTACCGATTATAAATCAATTAAGTCATGTATGTTTATTGCAGCCTGATTTGTTAAAAAGTACAGTTGTTAAAAAGGCTGAGCACATTGTGAGTAACATCAATAGCCAATTTAATAGCTTCTCACAGTGGATCCAAAATTTGACTCGCTGCCCTTATTATAAATTCAGATTTTTTTTAAGGCGCATTATGTCAAATTATAGTAAGTGCACTTTGCGAAATAGATACTATTTTGTATAATTAAAGATTAGATAAAAATAGTAACAGAAAGGCTTATTCAAACAGTTAGCTAATAAGTGAGTTACTGCTTTGCCCCATATTGAATTGAAAATGGAAATTATAAACCTTTAAAAACCATTTAGTTGCTGCTGTTTATTCAATGAGTCAATGCTATATTTGCCGTTACTGAAGAATTGGTTTTCATCAAAAATCCACAAAGTACAATCTGAAATAAAATCGACTAATGTGTGTAACATCCGATGGTGGTAAAAATATTTGCAAAACGGTTTAAGGCTTAATTGGAAAAAACATGATTGTGAAAATGTCTCTAATTATTAATTGTATTATTCACTAGCAGTTACTCTGTGGGATATATCTCAATATACTACGTCTTATTGAACCAGTTATGTCATTTTGTATAAGAAATGGAAGCTGAATATTCTAACATGCCCTACAATACAGCAATTCATGGTATTTTTTGCACTCAAAAGAGCAATTTAATTATTTTTTAACGAAATAACCTACCCTTAGCTAATATTATCGAATACTTGATGGATTTAGGAGTCAAGTTATGCTTTCAAAGATCATAATATATCATCAAGAATTTAACTTAAAGCTATAATGAAAAACATTGCCTTTGTATGCAACTTACACTGCGGTAGTCATTGCGTTGATTGAGTTGCCATCATGTCAAACTGCTTTGTGTATTTTCTATAGTGTCAAAAATTTTATAATAATTATACTCCCTATTTTCACAACATTTTCCGGCGGATTTATTTTGTGAGCCTGAACTGCATTTCTAGCAGTGTTTTTCGATTCTTAATGAAAGTGCAGAAAACATTTCCATTTTTAAATATCCTTTCATCTGTATAATGAAATACTTTCCCTTTACTTTTAAATGCAAGTGATTAATCTGATAAGTTATGACATGCTAAAAGCCAAACTCTAAATTATTTTCTAAAGATGTCTTTCAGTTAGCAAATATGATCAATTAAGATCACATTGCTTCGGAATTTATATTTGTATTTGGCAGAAATATTGATCTGGCCCTTTTTCAAAAATAAAATTGCCGATCCTTGGTCGACGTAATCCAAAAAATTGATCAATAACGAAATTTGATTATGTCGAACTAACCGCGTCATACGCAGTCGTTCATAAAACTCCATATATAGATATAGTATAAAATTGAATCCTTTAATTTGTATGATTTTAATTAAAATTTGTAGCATTTTTTTTATTATAAATTTAATTTAGACAGCCTATACCAATTCGAATCCATGAAACATTTCATCGAATGTCTCATAGCCGGTTCACTCGTCCGCTGGTATTTTAATACAAATTTGGCTACCGATAATTGCCCATGGTAACCCGTGGCATTTACTCGCTTTCCAGATTCAATTTCAATTACAGTCGCCATTATAGCGCAAACGACGCGGTGAATCCGTCTAATGACAACAATTAACGCGCCGTGCCGTCTATTTTCTTCGGCGCCGTCTACTCCCAAAATGGGTGCATTGTCGTCTGCTCCCAAAATAAAAATCTAGAAGCTAATTTTTACTACCCCTTAAACTTAATGAAGTTAAAATGTTTCATATTACTCTCGATTGCAAATGGTGGTCCATTGGTGATGAGCGATTTTCGTCCGTCGAGTGATCTGTGCCTGTCCAGTTATAACTAGTAATTCGTTAGTGATTATAATGCAAATATAGCTTGTATTGCTGTCTAGTGATGAAACATCACAACTTTTATAATGTTTTTTTAAGGAAGCTTAGAAGAATAGCAAATGAAGCAAATTGAGAGCCAATCGTATTTGTTTTATCTCACCTCCAAAATCATCACATTTTTGAGTTTATGATTTCAATTAATACAAAGAATAATTCAAAAAAATATTTAAAAAAAATATTCGTTACGATGTCATTAGTGTTGTACTTTTGGGTTTAAAGAGTTTTGTGGTGATTTATGGTTTTCAAATTTTGCGTGGTTATTGTGCAATTCCGATTGTTAAGCTTATTTCTTATGGTTAGTATTAAGACAACCATTGTCATTTTGATAATTTATAATGGCATTGTTGAACTCCCACGCAAATATAGCCTACGACTAATCAATGAGTCAAAGTCCAAGATCCTATGCTAAACAAAATATATATTACAATTAAATAGATGTTGTTATATTTTAAATGATCTTCCGAAGTTCTGTGATTTTCTATAGTATTATAAACATCATATTTAAATTGATTTCCATGCCTCCGGTAATGAATTCTATTGTTTCGACCAATTAAAAATAAGCATTCAAATATGAAACAAGATGGCCGACGGTAACGTGACAACGGTTTTAAATAATTATTATTTATAACAAAATTTTGCTACGCGACCATAATTTTCATTAATTAGTCATGTGCGTTGTTCGATTTTACTGAGTGCGTTGTGCGTGGTTCGATTTGAAATTATCTAAGTGTGTTATTTCTGTGAAAATTAAATATATAAATGTGTGCGAGGATCAGAAGAATACATAGATTCAACTATACAAACAATCTTCGTAATCAAATCTTCAAATTTTGAATTCCCGTCGACGGGCTCCGAGGTCGAAAAGTGAGTTTTTTCTTCTATACTACATAAACATTATCATTGCTTCCGATTTAATGCACATATACATTAGATTTGACTGAACCGGGTATTTTTTAAACGTGAACGTGTACTTAGTACGTATGAAGATTGAGGTTAATGTCGATTAAACCATATAAATGCTAATAAAACATATTTTTTTATCTATTGATATTTGGGGATTTTATCTTTCACGACGATCTCGTGACAATGATTGTAATGCATTTAATAGCACATAATTTGAATTTTTGTCGGTATTTAGTTGTAGAGATTTTTCGGTATACGTAGGATAATTAGGTTTGAACTGTGTTTGTCAATCAATCACATGAGACATCGCCTATTACAATACTATAGATAAGTCTCAGAAGTTTTTTTTTTCTTTTCACAAATTTTATTCGTCCACAACAAATTTGTAGTGGTGTTTGGGCGTTGATACGGAAGGATTGCGAGGTCGCAGACGCCTGATCCGGACATTTGTTAGCGTCACGACGCGCATTAGCGCCGGCGTCGTCCGGCCGCCCCTAATGTGACTGTCACGTCCCTCGGGCGCCGCTCCATCAACCCGCCAAGGGTTCATTATGTAAAGACATTCAAAATCCCATAGCCGATGACCTCTATTTACATATACACACACATTTGTTTTGATAAAGCGTAAAGCCGTCAAGGACGCTAGCGGCAAATTTGGAATCAAGTATCGGTTAATAAATCAGTTAAAATAAATTTAATTGCTGCTAATATTAGTATATTCGATCAAAACATCAAGTATCGATATGATCTTCAATATACAGTGTTAACATAAAGACCCCCGTTGCCTTCATAATAGTTCAATCAATTACTAACTGGGAACGACGTCGATCGTTTTTGTACATTTCTTCACATGATCCTATTTTAATTTAATAATAAATATTATTTTATCATTATGACATTTGAGATAGAAAGCCGAATAAAAATATTACATATATAGACCCCCTAATAATTCGGGGACTAGAATCATACAATTTTTTGCAACATGTGTGTGTGGTGAGATATCTTCCCTTTGGCTTGCTCACACATAAAGTTACGGGTGCGAGTGAGAGAGGAGAGCATGTTCATATTTACGGGACATGTCATTTTATCTCACTGTTTAGATTAAGGTCGTCAAAAATTGTCGGTAAAAAAATATATTCATAATATATTTGATATTTTAAAAATCATTCAGGAGTATCTATCTGACTTAGAAATAGAAATAAATAAAAATGACCCCTTGAATCAAAATTCGTTCTTAAACATCACGCAATGATAAATGGACCAATTTTTCTTCACTAGTAGAAGAACATAAAAATAATTATTTAAATATTTTAGCTTTTTATTAGCACTGCCTGCGTATAATGCAAGCAAAGAAATATTTTATTTACGCAGATGATAGCAATAGACTCTATAACTATAGTAATGTCAATTGTGATTTTTTATACTTTAATAAAAGAAAACAAAGATATTATAAAAAATGGAAAAGGTTCATTAAAATATATTTGATTTCCAAAATGTGCCGCTTTATTATAAAACGTGAAATATATCTATCTATCTTATCTCTCACTCACGCTCGTCACTTAATACGCGAGTAAACAAGAGGCGCCGTACGCGACTGGTACGAATGCATATATATTAGTATTGCGTGGCAGGGGAGTTAAACTCAATAACTTTTATATTTAAGTATATTTATTTGTTTTACAGTTATATTTTTAACGACTGTACCTAGATTACCTTTTGCGAAAAATAAAAAGGATATAAGTCAATAAATTATTTTTATTTTACTTTTGAACAATGTGATTTATTTACGAAGGGGAAATATTAAAAAACATGAACAATATGAAAAGATTAATTTATTGTAAAGAGAAAAAAATATTTAATCATTTGGAAGAACAAATAATTCAGAAAAAAATAAAAAAAAGTATAAAAAATCACTCTCGCTGTCATCCAAAATCAAGTTCCAACGACACGATTTTTTTGAAGCTCGTATAAGACTTCATCACCTTCTATTATATTATAATCTTGATTTATTTTCTGAGATTGTTCATTTGTAGTCTAGCGTTCTTTTCTTACCTTGTAATATGGAATAATAAATATTTTTAATTTCGCAGAACGTTCGGTTAAATGCTTAAAATTAATAAATTAAGTTTTTATCTCTTCTGCTAAATATAATTTTTTCTTCAGATTTTACAAATTATAATTTTTATCAATAAAGATTTCCTAATTCAAATTTTTTAAATTAAACTTTTATCACTATACGTGGAATTCGATCGAAATTATGCTGTTAGTGTTATTAGTTTTTTCTCATCTAATTTTACTTTATAATTTATTAATTCGTTAATATGCTCCTTGTTCAGGTCCTTCAAGCCCGAAGATCGAAAACCACTAATTAAAATGTTACTTAAAATAATTAAAATTAAATTGGTGTCAGAATCCATTTTATAAAAGATATATTCATATTTTAGATTAAATTCTCTTGAAATTACAAAAATATTTAATCTATGTACTAGTCGATCTAAAGTATGTCTTTTTTAATTTAATGAAATAACTTTTCTGTTAAATTTATTTTGTTCCCGTTGTTAAACATGGCCTTTAAGTAAAAACTATAATAAATAATAATAGTGGTTAAAAATTAAGTGTTAAACCTAGTATAAACTAGATCCGACGTTTAACAATAAGTTGATAATCCCTGCCGTCTCATTCAGAGCTCGGAATTCGAGGCCATCTGTACCGAATCAAAGCTGAGACGGATCAAAAAGGAGATGCACGTAGTGTAAGAGCAAGTGAGACCAATATACTGATCCAAGACTTCATTCTTAGCGAGCAAATGTGACGTAGATTGCGATCTCGATGAGTGGGGACAGTGTTGTTGGGAATATGATCGCAGCTTTTTTCGGGTGATCGTGTTATTCGGGGATTCTGTACTTATAAATTTTTCGAAAACCATAAATATATTTTTGTCTTGGGTTATTATTAAAAAAAATGTTGGACCTCGGTTTCTCGAAGAATTTAATTCGGTTATTCTTGAGTTATTTGAGCGATCGTAGATAGTTTATAAGGTTCGAGGGTTCTTCAAATATCCAACCTAAACCCTCTGCTCTTTTCGTTATTTAAAGTTTAAATTTTGAATGACTATTTCGTCGCCTACTGATGCCGCCCCTCCTATTCGCATGGCCCTGATAGTTTGTATATATTATTTGGTGGAATATGAAGCGTATTATTTGTTATGAATAATTGGATTAAGGGTGAACAATCGTTTAAATATTTTAAAAAAATAAAAAATTTACCTGAAAACTCCACCATATCATTCATCCGTAGTATTAAAAATATGAGATGATCGAAAGTAATATTGTTTATATACATAATAGTCTCTAATTTCGAACTTTCATGTGTGTATAATATAAATTAGAAAACACAATGGTCCATATTAGTCAACGAATTACAACACTGGTCTATTGTGCTGGTTTTTGGTCATCGAATTATATTACTGATCTATTATGCTGGCTACGCAACGCAAAGTTTTTATTTATTTTTCCATTAGTATCTCATCAGTATGTTTTACTCAGCAATTGGTGTTTTTCTCATTTATTTCTGATTATCGAAAACTATTTGAATAAGCACACAAATTTAAATTAGTATCTTCTATCTTAAGGCAATAATAATTCCATATTAAAAAAAGATCATACTACTTTTACCTGTATATTTTTACAAGAATCTTAAATAATTCTGTCTTTAAGGATAGTTATATTTCGAACGCTTTTGGGAATCACGGTCACGTTTCGGACGCGTCCCGTCGCCGACTCGTTAACGACTCGCCTTTTCGTCGTCGTTTCAGCTGAAACGCGAGCCTCCGCTCTACGACGGCTCCCAAACGTGCACTCTTTCATGCTCGTTTTCGTTCTTATGGCCCGTGAATTAATTTCACAATGTGGCCCGCAAGCGTAACGACGACGCTTCTCCTCGTTTAAAATTTACTCGCGACGTTTATGATTTTTACGCTTTTTTCAGGCCTCGCTTCGCCCCGATTACTGTTTCCTCACTTAATGATACGAAGGGCGGTAGATAAGTTTGCAAATAGAGGGTAAAGAGGGTGGGAGTGTTTAATTAAGCATAATATTCTCCTTTAATACTTATACAATATACAACAATCATTTATTTTATTATAATTGTTCAGCCTTCATAAAATATGTTATGTTTATGACGTTAGGTTGGGCGGTAATTTTTTTCGTATTATCACCACCGCTTATTTAAACTTATCAAATGGTAGTGTGAAACTATTTTTTAAAATGAATTAACGCCTGAAATAGACAGGACATCTTTAAGTCTGCAAAGTGGTTAACTTTTAATAATCTTGATGGTACAGTGACTCATTTATACCACGACTGTGCAACGTATTGAAATATGAATACAATCGGTATCGAGTTTCATATATACTTCAAACAATACTATTTTTACACACGCCGAGGGTTATTGCACTGTTCCCGTAGAAATTCAGCAAATACGGTTTGTGATTAACACACATAAAAAAAATATTTTTGTAGACGATTTTTATTTGTTTTCACAGAATATAATTTCATTTACAAATATTTTCGGTGCAAAATTCGCTCTCCCGTATGATAGTTCGATGCAAATATTGGGGAGAAAAATATTGCGTGATGCTGTTGACGAAAAATTTATTTTTGTTTGTTTTACTTTTTACGCCATTGAGCTTTCGTGCATTTCAATAAAAATTGTGCTGTCGAATTAATAACTAAAAAAAATCTAAAGAAAACATTAATGTTTTATAGATTAAAAAAAGTAAAACTTAATACATTTACTTATATAATAGACGACTATATATGTATAATAAAATGAGGCTAAGACTTATAATTATATAATCAGCTGTTTACACTATTGAGTTTTACACGCTTTCGTGTTTTTCAATAAAAATTGTGTTATGAAATTAATAACTAAAAATATCTTTGGAAATAAAAAAACAGTTTTTTTTTGATAAATAATGTTAAATTAAATAAATTTACTAAAATAGATACGTAATAATAAATAAAGGCTAGAGCTTTACATTATATAATCAGCTGTTTTAAAAACCATTTTTATTCATTTTTTAATGGTACATACTAACATTTAATTTTATAGATAATTGAAAATTACACTAGTATCCTTTTGGTAGGTAATTTATTTACCACTGCTTTCTGTCCAGGCGATAATAATAAATTTAATTAAACTTTTTGTTAAGTAACTTGCGCTGATTTTTGTATCCTTAATGAAAATATACCTTTTTAATATAAATTCGATTGACGTTTTCAAAACCAAATCAATGTAAAAGTCGATAATATTAGGTAGTCCTGAAATAACTTTTTAACGTTTAATTTAATTTTAATGATTCAAAATATAACTGTCTTTTAAAAAAACCTTCTTTCACTTCTCGGTCAATTTTAATTTCATTAGCATAAAATGTTTAAGGCTTTGATGCAAAATATTCCCATATCACCCTTTTCATATCATCTGCATTTTGCATCGATCGAAATAGATTTTCAGGAGGAGCAAAGTCTGAAAATAAGATGGATAAGATAAAACCTTCCAGCTAAGTTCATTGATTTTATCGAGAGTCAACTTCGCTACACATGGACGTGCATTGTCATGTTATAGAATTATTCGACTTCTGTTGACATTTGCAGGCCTTTTTTTTACGATTCAGATGATCATAAAATAAGCTTTTTGTTATTGTTTAGCAAGGTTTAAGAGTTTTGTTATGTACAATCCCTTTGCAATACCACCATATACACAAAACGTCACAATACCCATTTCTCCCTTCTGGTATCAAATGATCGATTAAAGACCAATTTAAAGATTCAGAAGCTCTTGGGAAATGAGGATACGCGCCGACTTGATTTCTTCGCTCAACTTATGTGGAATCCATACACATTGTATGGATTCTTTCAAATCTTATTATTCTGTCTATGGACTAAATTGCACTGGTTTAGTTTCTCAACCAGCTGATGGAAAATTTGAGTAGGATTTGCTTTTATTTCTGTAGCCAGTACATCGTCTTTTGTTGCTGGTCTCCCATTATTAGGACCATAATAATTTCCTCTTCGAAATATTTTAAACCATCTTTCATGGCGAATATCTAATAAATTGCTTACAAATCTAGTACTTCACATTTTTTTTAAATGGCGGTTATTGCTATTTTTCTAAAATCCGTATAACATAAATTTTTGTATAAATTGTTCACTTAGTAAAAATTCTACTATAGTGTTTTTTAAATATTAGAAATGGAATCTAGATGTATTAGAAATGGAACACAGATATAACAAAAAACATACTCAAGTATCCACGGCCAAGCCACAACTGACTGTTAAAACTTAAATTAAAATAACTAATAATTGGTTATGATTCTGGTTATTTATTTAACTCAATTAAGAAGAGAATAGATAAATATTAGACTATTATTTAATTCCTTTAATCCGAATATATTGCCATAGAAAGAGTTACTTTATGTGCAATGTGTGTTATGGTTTGTTATGAAGGCTTAAGAACATAAATAATATGTAATTAAAATAATGATCTGAATTGACACATTGTATAATGCTTAATTTGCATTGCTTTTGTCATGACAATTAATAAGTCACACGCAAAGTCGCTTAATGTGACAGGAATTGAATTGAGGTATGAATGCTGCTCTCATGACATCCAAATCACTTTATATTTTTTGAGACTAGTCCAACAAGAAACATTATTTGTTATCAAGCATTGAAAGATCAAAAATATAAAAGTTAGTAATTTATAAAAAAAATGTGATTTATCTATGCTCAATCAGATATTATT
This sequence comes from Plectrocnemia conspersa, assembly GCF_051122295.1. Taxonomy (NCBI): domain Eukaryota; kingdom Metazoa; phylum Arthropoda; class Insecta; order Trichoptera; family Polycentropodidae; genus Plectrocnemia; species Plectrocnemia conspersa. The sequence goes on from NW_028277172.1 coordinate 11,629,656, forward strand.
TTAATGATATGTTCTTAAGTAAATTAAATAATAATTAGCGATGCGCATAAATTATGCATAATTGTATTCTATGTTTTTTCAAATATCTATGGTGTTCATCCGAGTTGAAACGCATAACTGTCTCGATCATCGCCCACGTTGAAAATATCCCCTTCGACGACGGTTATGTTCTGTTTTTATTTTTTAATTTATTCGCAATCTCCATGATTTATTCATGAACGCATTTGCTTTTTAATGACGTTTAATAATAATTTCGCCTGTCACATAATATAATAGTTTAACAATATTTTCGCCCGTCTTAATTATTCCATGCATTTTAATTATTCGCAGCGTCCGCGTTAACCAAATTCGATGCGACAATAATTTGCTCGAAACTAGCTCTCCGCATAATCGATTTGATGGGGGTAAATCACTGTGGCGTATCACGCCATAGTCACGTTTGTAAATAACATCTCTTTCATCTTTAACTATCTAACACAGGATTTATTTATTGATTGTTTATTATACCTTGTTGACAAAAACATGCATCGCAGTAAATACAAAAAATTTAAAAGACAAAATAATTCTATAAGATCAAAAAATACTACTTAGTACAAATAATATAAATGATTATCAAGGCATCGATTATTTTTAGTTTTTATCCTTAAATATGATATGTGCAGATTTCATTACAAAGCCTTGCTTAATATTATTGCGTATAATATAAATATCAAGTAAATCATTGAAACAATATACTTTATTTGTTTGATTGTTATAAAATTAGAGGGCTTGGATTTATATGTACGTGTTCCCAAACAGTATTTATGGAAGCTATATAAGTGCAAATTTGTACTATTTAGCAGAAATCAGGACCCTCCAAATGGACTAATAATAATTAATTATTTTTATTTTTAATTTCACCCACGACATTTATTAAGTAAACACTTTCAATATTTGCATTTTATCTACTATAAACTATCTGCGACTATTGCTTTAATGTAATGCGCTTACAGTTTATTTATATTATAAATTTCTTTAATTTAGATATAAAAACATTTTTTTTTTAATTAAAAGGAAGTGAATAGCATGGATCCTATTTTATTAACTAAATGAGAATGTCGTATTTATGCAATAGCGAAATTTCCATATATTTGTAATTAGTATGAAATAAAAGATAAATACATGTTTATAGTATTATTGTGCTGTCTAATAAGTTTGCGCAGTTTTTTCAATTTTAAAATTGTAGTGATAAAACTTATATATGTATATGATATAAAACCATTGACTTTTAATAATTAATTATCAGTGTTCAGATAAATTTTCGTTACCCTTTTGATTTAGTTTTATTTTGTAGCTAGACTTGCATTTGCTCATTTAATAGTAATACCACGAATATCATTGAAAAGCAATTGAAATAGATGCATATGTCTTATTCCTTTCAAGCTTCAGGCTTAGTTACGAAGCGATATTATACGTGCTATAGTGAATGTGTGTTTCTTAGTAATATTTTCATTAGTATAAATATATTTTAATAACTGTTTCAATAAAATCATATCCAAATACATTTTCACTGGTAGATATATATTTTTTGTAGCAAAAATATAATTTAACTTATATGCGCTAGTGAAATTATATGCTGCTTTAAAATATCTATGAAACTCAATTTGACAGTTTGCCCTATTATTTCGACAAGCGGCCACCATATGTTACTAACAATTCACGATCGAATAAATGGATATAAACTCATATAATTTCCGTCTATACTTTTCAATTATTGCAGAATAATCAATACATATTTCATGGCAAAATATGTTCAATATAGCATTCATAGCGCCATACATTATGCGGCTCCATTCACAGACGATTTTACTTAATGTAAGGATAGTTGGTCACGTGAATTTTTAAAGGGCTGAAACACACACCGCCTGAAGTTTGAAAGACGTTCGCTCAGATCGTGTTCATGTTCGACACCAGACGTTAATTGATCCGTGAAGCGCGCTCGTTAATAATTCCCCAGTTTTGACCCGCCAGGGCCGGACTAGCTCAATAAAAGTGTGCGATGTGCTCGCTTTTCTTTCGTGCACGCGATGAGTTTCCACCATATGCGAATTTAATTAGCAGCATAATTTTACAGTTTTGTGGTTATGGGTGATACTAGTTTATGTCTAGCGCGTGCGCTGATTCAATGGCTGCGAATCGTGCGCGAATGTTAATTAACTGGTGGACGATACGTTTAATTAGAACCCGATATGCGGTCATACAATATGTCAATTAGAGTGGGATGTTGAAAATTCATCACGTGCGATATACGGAAAGTCTATACAGTGATCTATGATACAGGGTGCATAAAAATATTGTTAATTTTTTCATAATTTTACGGCTCTATTTACATATAATATTATTTGAAATTTCCAAACTAACACTAAGTATTGGTTGCTTCTAAGTCAACTTATAATATTATCTTCCTGTAATTATTTAGAAGTGCATGGTACGGCTGTTGATTATAATATTGATCTCTTCGAAATAATACACGTTAAATATGTCCTCAAAAAATCTACAAACACGCTTATATGTATATATGTATGTACATACATATGTATATTAGTAGAAAATGCTATATAAGAACGTATACCCAGAGAAGCGTCTGCACAAAACTATGTGGATAATGCAGTTACCATCTAACTTAACTTGAATAGCTTCTCGACAGTATATTAATAACATGAATACCTCTTCAGATGCAAAATTCAATATTTTGTATATTATTATATAAAAAAATTAAAATCATCGATCTTATAATAAAACTTTCAATATAATTATCAAGTAGCAACACTTTTCTTTTAAACATTTAAAAATTATTTTATATTGGATTCTGATAAACTATGCAAAATAAAACTAAAATTAAATTTAAAAAATTTAACTTAAAAATTATTATCAATGTAATATAATAAAAAAAAATATTTTGCTATATTTTATTTTAAAAATTCTAATATATACATATATACAATTAAATCTAAAAATATGTCAAATAAATGTTATTTAAAATAAAATATACGAATATTAATATTTATATACGCAGTGTGCTTATTTTTTTATTGCAACCATATTCTACTTGTAAATTAGTAAAATTAATTTTTAAGACATCATTTAAATTGAAGTGTGTAATTCGCGAATAAATCTTTGCTTTTACAGGCGGCCCTCGACTTTCGCACATAATTGATTCCTGAAAATGTGTGCGAATGTTGAATGTACGAAAGTCGAGGGAAGTAAAAAAAATTGAAATTGTGTGTATTTTAAAATATTTATTTATCAAGTAAATATAAGATGTTTAAGAGGCGCTTAAGAGACACGTTTAAGTGGGGTTTGCGGGTTTTTCCTTTGAAAAGTTATCAAGAGTTAATTGTTTTCCATTATTCTTTTTCTTTTCTTCATATAGTAATTTATAACATGCTATGTTTTTATTGATCGCCCCGCGCACTTGAGATATGCGTTCTCCATTGGGATCACAATCTTCCATAATATTTAAAAATTTGTCAAGGTGCGTGAAGGCTTCATTCATATTTTTCATTGTTAAAGAGTTTTCCAAAATAAACCTGTCTCATCTACATTAAATATTTGGCTAGAGGAAAACTCTACATCTTCAATAATTTTGGATAATTAGAAAATAAATTCTTTTGCAGCATCTTTATCTGCATCAGCCGATTCTCCAGTAAATTTAATATTATGAAAAGAATACCTCATTTTAAAATTGTAAAACCAACCGTTACTTGTTAAAATATTTTTTTAATCTATCCTTCCAATCTTTGTGCAAACTAAGAGCTTTTGCTTGAATAATTGAAATACTCAGAAGGACATCTTTTTGATGTTGGTCATCGATCTACGATGACAAAGATTTTCAATTTCATCCATGTTTTTTTTGCTGTGTTTTTTTAGAAACATATTAAAGATTGTGGAAATATATCTTTATTTTCAACAATTTCGAACGTATTCTTTAATTATATTTTTATTTTGCAAAATTGAACATATCGTAGACCTGTTTGTATCATACGAACGTCCGATTGAAGCAAAAGATTCACCGCTATCAAAACATATTTAAAAAAAAAAAAATCAAATTAAAAAAAATTGATTTTTTTTTTAAATGTGCGAAATAGCGAATTGTGCGAAAGTCTAACGTTCGAAAGTCGAGGGCCGCCTGTATATGTTTAATTTTGTAGAATGCTTCTACACATATATATGTACTTCCAAAAACTGAAATTATACTTCAGGCAAATTAATTATTTTCTCATTTTTATGTAGTCATTTTAATATATCGTTTGCCTGTAAATCTAGTAGTTCTAATTGCATATTTTTAACAGATTTTAAAAAAGTAAATAATTTTGCAATTTTATTTAGGTCCATAAACCGTTTTTTTAATTATATTGGTAAAATAGCAAGATAATTAACAAAACGCATAGTAAACATATTATTTAAAAAATACTTATTTTCCAATAAAATTTTACAGCATTCAAAATGACTTAATTAGCAAAAAATATTTTCATTTAATTATATAATTATTTTAATTTCATTTAAATATTGATTTAAGAACAAATATTTTTTAGATTAAACTGACTTAAAAATAAAGTTAATGGGAAAGTTCTTCTTTTCCTTGTAATTTTAAATTAAGGAAAAATAAATCTTGAAGCTGAAAAAAACGTTTGAACACTTTTCCGCGACCGAGTCAATGTAATTAACTGTGAAATAAATCACTATATTATGCTTTAATTGAATCAAGAAAGCCTTTAAACATTTCAGAATGTAATTCAGTAATTGGATATTTCAGAATGTAATTCAATAATTTTACTACATAATGGCTGTTGATGTATGATACAATATAATTGCAACAGTTTATTTATATTTTCAAATATTCTATTAATACTTCTTATTAATCCAGTATTGCAGCCGATCATATTTTGGCTCCGTCTGTAGTTAATACAAGTGAATGATTCCCAATCCAATTCAAGTTCGTTAACTGTTTCTGATACTTTTAAAAATATATTTTCACCAGTTTTAGTGTCTTTAATGTCTTTAACGCTGCTAGTTTTTTAATTGCTTTAAAATTTAATTAATTTTAAAAATAAAAATAAATAATTAAGCAGTGTCACTTGAGTTTTTAGTTTTATCGATTGCTAGTAAAAAACGTGTAAACTTAAATACATTTTCTTTTTGCTTAAAATAAACACTTACTCCTAAATTTTCGACCCGTCTCATAGCTCTATTACCAGATAAACTTATATCGTTAAATCGTTCTAATTTTTCTTCAGCAATTGCTAAAAGACATTTTTTAACAAAAATGCTATTAGTAAAACGTCGACTTTCCTCGCCAATAACTTCTTGTTTCATAGTCCTTGCGTGATCAGTACATCCTAGAACCATGATTCTCGTTGATTCTCTTATGATTCATATCCTCCAGCTCCTTAATACGTTAGCTATGTTAAGCTAGCACCGTTCACGTACCTACGTGCTAAACTTATTTTTTATTAATATTTAATTTAAAACTATTGGTATAGGCTTTAGTAGTGGATTGCGTAAATAATAATTATATAGTCGAATTACCCTTATCTTAGCGGTGCTTGAGAAAATTTACGTTTTTAATCACCGTTTAAAATTAATTAATAAATAAAAAATAGAATACTTGATTTTTTGTATTGTAAACACCTGATACCGAGTATCGAATTTTTATTCGAAATTGTAGCCCTAGGTTATGATCCATCTATCTTCATAACTCGTCCGATGCATTACTTGTCCAGAGCACCCCCCGTCGACCGCCGGAGTCAAATTCGATTGTCGGCTTCCGTGGTTAATATCAGTTATCCTTCGGGGGTCGCCATATATTGATATATCTCGTGGGCGACATGTAGCGGATGCTGCGCGACATATCATCGCCGGGGTGTCGCGTAACCGTGATGATGACATGCCGTAAGCGGACACCAGCTATCTTCGTCGTAATAAATGTGTGTTATCATTACCGCCGCGACTCGCTACATGTCACACGACACCGTGGCCCAAGGACCAACGGAGAAGGGGAAAATGTAGTTTCAAGATTTTCTCTCGCTACCTATCTCCTCGGGCTCATTTCTCGTGTCCCTTGACCATTGACAATCTCAAATTAAATACTTATTTGCACCAGTGACATTCCTAGAGAAACATATCTCTTTTTTTTTAATTTCGAACGACTGCTAAAATAAACAATAAAAATCATATTCTGTAATACCATTGTCACAAAAATCACTTTTTACATAATACATTTATATTTGAAATTAAATAAACACACAAAAAAAAGATAAAAAATAAAAACAACTTGAACATTGGGCGTTTTCAGACATTTTTTTACATTGGCTTTTTTTTAATAAAACTAAAATACATTTATTGACTTTATGTTTATATTTACCGCTTAATTAATAATACTAAATAAAATAAAGAATATTAAAATTAGCAGAAAATTATTAGAAAATAATACATTGTCTATTTTTATTTATTTTACTAATCTGTATCACTCGATACACTTTCACTGTATATTTTGATGTATTCCACTGTATTATTGTCTGAGTGTAAATTTTCATAAAAAATGAATTAACAGGATCTTGACGGTATTTTCTTGAGATTTTAACAGAATATGTTCATCATATGCTCGCAAAAAGTTTATTGTAATATAATAGAAATGCTAATATTTTTAGTAATTTTAAATTGATTCCAAGGCCCAGAAAAATGGTATCGACCTCCCCTTCTAATGAAGAACAATTTTGTACATCCGATTTTACCCAAGTTTGAAATGCTTACCCATTGAAGTTATAAAATGTAGTTTTAGAGTATTTGTGATAGAATAAAAATGTATAATATTCTGTTTTTCTAAAATTGAAAGTGTTGACGTTTTTCTCACCTTCAAAATATGTTTGTCTTAAACTTTTGGTACATCAGCAATAACATTCATACATGAGAGTTCGTGTGGTTTAGTAAAAACGAATGACCTCTAATTGGAAAAATGTGTATTAAGCGATTCATATTTTTTAAAACATGAACGATGATGTACAAAAACCAAATCACATGGTTTTTATTTTGCTCGGAACATCCATCACAAAATGTATAATGTTTTTGCATTTTCATCTAATAAAACAAAAGGGAAGCTACATTATTTTGACCACATTTAGCTTGACATTCGTTATTCCTAATATATGATGTATTTGCTCTTGTGTTTTTGCGGCGTTTTTGTAATATGAGCTGATCAATCCTTTTGGGTTAAAAATGTTCGCTAAGGGTCGACACTTTATAGAATTATATGTACATACATATATCATAATATTTTATTTTATTATTTATTCCACGTGTCTATGACCAACTCGCATTTAACAAAAACTAGGAATATAAAACATTTTATACGAAATTATTTATATTTACATGAAATATAAGAAAAAATATTTTATTGCTTATTTTAACATTTTTAAATTAAAAGAAGGAAGACATACATATATAATCATTCAGTCTTAAAGCTATACGTATATTGTTCAGTCAGTTTAATGTGAAGAACCATCGATGTTCAAGACATTGGTAGTTCATACAAAATGTTTGTACATTGCTTGTTTTTTTCCAATATTTTTGCCTCAATTTTTTTTGTGATTTTTGGAGTTTGGTTTTACGGAGCTCGTAGAGAATGCCCAGTACAATATATGTATTTCGATAATAAAATGAATTTAGAACATTGTCACTTTTTCATATTAGGTCTTAAGTTTTAAAATGATTAAATTAGTACCGTTGCTTTTCATGAAATACTAAATTAATTAACTGATTTCGCGTGTCAATTGACTTACGTCTCACTAAACGTTATCCATAGGTCCTTAAGATCGCGACGATTTACAGAAATTGAATCATGGCGTCAAATCGCGTTAACAAGTCGCGTGTAAAAATACGCGCATCGTTAAAGCGAGACGCTATTCCGATTTAACGACTGCGTATCCGTTGTCGCGTGTAAATCGCAAGTCTGCTTACATATTAGCGAATTTACAGCGAAACTGTATCGCGGATTAATCCGTTGAACGTTAACGCTACATGTTTGTCGCGTATCTTCTGTTATGTACGTCTGATTTCATTCCGAGGGAAAATATAATATTAATTAAAATCGTCCAAATTTTTCTATAAAAAAATAACTCGTGCGAGATTAATTTTATAATGTGTTTTATATTCAATAATATATGTTATGATTGTTTTTATTTTTAGTGATTTCTAGAAATATTATTGCCTGTATCTGACAATTAACAAGTGTTCGTAAACCGTTAGTGAACCGATATATAGCTGTTGTGAACGTGTATATAATTTACTGTATTCCCACGTTGATACCGAAAACCAAGTTATTAACACTAGTTTATCCCCTTCCAACCTTACTAATTGTATACTGCACCCAGAAGGCTTGCGCATACATTTAAGAGCTTAATATTATTATATAAGCCTGCGCGTACAGATGCACGTCTTGCATGATTGATGTTTTCAAGACAGCTTAATAATGGAGAATCAGTCGCTCGTGTAGTAGTAGGAATTACTGGGAATTTATTAATAAATTATTAGTTACATTTTTGTTACAAATATTCCATTTATATATATATAATATATTTTCATGTTAAAATTTTGTATTAGTTACAATATATTAAAAATAAGCATACAAAATAAAACATTAGTTGTAACAATTTGAGTAAAATAAAAAAAGCACAGATTAATGTGTAATTTGAGTATATTTAGCTGCAGATCTGAAACATTTAAAATGTGTTCTTTAGCCTTTAAGGCAATATGCAAACTATTTTTTTTAATATTTTCTTGTATGACAATCTTATTTGATTGTTGGTATTTGTAGTTTTTCAAGTTAGGTTTTTTAAATTATTATAAAAATGTGTATTATATATTATTTTTAATGTTTATTGCAATCCAGATTTTTTTTTATATAATATTAAAAAATTGCTGGAGTAGCCTTGTCAATTGAATTTACATCTTAAACTGATTTTTCAATTTTTTAAATTCCACCCTTAATTTTTTTCTAATGTGTCTGTGATTGAGGTCGCGTGTGACCACAAATTCTGTGGCAAAAACGTTTTCCAACTATTTTAATCGATTTTTTTATTTCCATATTTATTATTTCATTACTCTGAGTGGGGTTCATTATTTTTTTATTGTTTTCCACATATTATTCGAGTCATTTTTTCGACTTTTTTTAAAGGTTTATTCTTAATGCTTTGATTGTAATATTTCTACATTGTTTTCCATTTTTATTTAAAACAATATATTCTACTCGTTTAGTTTTTATTATTTGAAATATTTTATATGATTCCTTTTTTCTCTTTAGAGCATTTTTAACATAATTATTAAACCACGGTTTTGGGTTAAATCGATATTCTGTTCTAAAATTATATTGAATTTTTATTTTACTATTACAATATTCTTATAAAAATTGTTCCATATTATCTTCATTCCAGTCAAATTTTTGTTATTCCGTTCTTAATTTGGTAAAATCTATTTATTAATTATATCATTATTTTTCTACCGTAATTACATTATGTTTTTATATATAAATATATACAATAAAATGATCAGTATTTCTTATATTTGCTTCCACTTTATATTGTATTCTTTTATTTTTTCAATTTTAAATCGTAACTGTCTATGCCCTACGACTTATATTAGAAAAATAAAGAAGGTCTTTAACTTCTTTTTGGTTTGGTTTTCGGACGGTGCTGAAAATGTTAGGCCATACCGAGTCGACCCGGAATCGTAGCATATGTTGGACGAAACGGTCCGCAGCGTGCGACAATCGAGCTAATTAAGTGCGCCATCAGCTTGGCGCCGGTATGTGCTTCGGCGTGTCGCCCTCTCGTGTGTGTGGATGTGGGGTGTCGCGTGGCGTGGCGTGGTGTGGCGTGGGCCCTATCGTGTTACGGGCCACCCCGCGGTGACGCCGGCGCCTAAACATGATTATAAGGTAAATTGACGCCGACGCCCCGAGATGACCGTGCGGTTTCCGCTTCAGCCGAGCCATGATTAATGGACCGGGCGCAATCAAAAATCTCCCAGTATAAAGAGCGACGGGTGGATCAGACGATTGGCGTCTGAAATTGAATCTTTGTTGCACGTTTGATGTACATAGATGGGCAGTGAGTCTGTAATTTGTCCAAATCATGATTAGATACGTAAAATTCCGTCACCCGTTTTTTACGGTGTGTTTTTTCATAATCTTTTTTCTCACGTATTAAGGATAGTAAGTTAAATACTGATGTATACAGGCTTCCTTTGTATACAAATGGGTATAGTGGTTTCCTGTTGCCTTCTACACTAGATCTAATGAAATGATTCATGGAACCTTTTGATCACGATTGCAATAGATAAACGTATCTTCAGTATCCATCAAAGTTTTAATAAAAAGTGTAAAATAATAATTTAAACATATAAATCACTTCCGACATTTATATACTGGGTAATTTTCTGGTCCATTTATAAACGGAATAATATAATAAGTGTACTTTAAATATTAAAAGTATAGTAGAAAGAAAATAAAAACATCAATTATATAATGATGTGATATATGTATTATTTATTGACTTAATTTTATTTTATTCAATTTGCATAAATTCGCTAAAAATATATTTTTTAATTTTTTTGCAATTACTTCTAGTTGATTTTGGTAAATCATTGAACTTCACAGAAAATGCTTTAGATATGTGTAAATCATCGGCAGATCTAACTGTTTTCTGAATTTATATTGGTTTTTATAATCGATTTTCTAGTGTTTTTTTTTTGGTTACCATTATTAGTTCATATTTTTATAGAATAGTTATAGGCAAAATTTTAATTTTCATGTAGATACATACATATATTAATTTTATTTTGCATATTATTATAATACTGACTGAAAAATGTAATGCATGTTTATCTCATATTTTGCCATAATATTTAAAAAATGACAACATCTTACCATATGATTTATAAAGGTGGTCCAACTTCACTTTTAAATAAAAAAAAAACCATTTCACGTATTTCATTATAGTTGCTTCATCTCACTCTTTTAAATATCATATGAGAGATTTAGGGTATTTTGTTTTAGAAATTGTGGCATTGAGTATTTTCTTGTATCCTAAATGTATTAGTTACAACAACAGACATGATATTTTTTAAGCCTTGAAAATTAATTTACTATTTTATGGTTCAACTATTGTCTTCTATATATCGTAAGAAGGAAAAATGGACAAATATAACGATATCTTCGAATTGTTTTTATTAATCAAACATTTAATGTATGTTATTATGAAAAATAATATAAATTAAAAGGCCGCCTCTGGATCTTTTGTAGCAGCCAATCCTTTTTCGTACATTTTGTGCTCTAACTTGGCGGATGTTGGTTTTTAGGTGCTTCAACGTTTCGGGTTCATCGGCGTAAACACGACTCTTAGCGTAACTCTGCAAAAAAAAAACAACAGCGTTAAATCGCATGATCTCGGCGGCCAGTTGATGTCACCAAGACGCGAAATAAGCTTGGGAACTTTTCACGCAAAATGTGGCAAGTTGCGCCTTCTTGTTTGAAACACATCTTTTTCACATTATCTTCGATTTCGTGCCAAAAAGAATCGGTTATCATCCACCTATTGCGGTCACCATTGACAATCCGACCTCCATCAGTTCAAAAAAAGTGAGGCCCAATGACGCCGCCTGACCACAATGCGCACCAAACCGTCACTTTTTTGTGCATGTGATGGTTTCTCGTGAACCACATAAAAATGTTCCTCACTATATATGCAGAAATTTTGTTTAACATACACAGTGAGATGGGAATGTGCCATATCAGAGAAGATTTTATTTGAAAAATCAGCATCAACATCAATCTGCTGCTCTAAATTATTCGCACTCCATGCTCTCTAGACTTTGGTTATTGTTTTATCTGAATTTCATGCGGGTATTAGTACAAGTCCAGATACAAAATGCGCCAAAGGGAGCCATAAGAAAAGCCACAAAGCTGCGAACTGTGCAATGATGCACAGGCTTTACCTTATCTCCAACGCTTCCAGTCTTGCTCGCTCAGTAGGACGATGAAATTGACCATTTTTTCCCCGTTAATGTCGATACACGGTTCGTACAGAATTGTTATTTTCGTAGAACAATTTTAACACATTGATTAAGCGATCCATTTCGTAAATGTGTTGTCACAAACTAACATTTGCCACTTTGAATACGTGTGATTATTGACAGCTGTCTGATTAACAGCGCTGCCAACATAAAGTCGAATTAAATTTCCCTGTATAGCATTTCAATGAAAACACTGAGCTAAGAAGACACATACATTATTATCCACCAGACTTTTTAGTATTAGCATCGGTGATATTTATATAATTAATTTAAAATTCTCAGGTATATTATAATTTACAATTATTATATGTAATTTTGTGGTTAATAAATAAAAATTCGAGTCTGGTGCCGGGGTCCGAACTCTCGTGGCCTTTGTGTTACCAGTCTTGACCTTGCGGACTACGCTATTTGCATCTTCGCAAAAAAGTCGATTCCGATCACTTGTCCGAGCGTGTATGATTGATATATTTATTAACATTTTGAAGTATATGTATGCATATAGACGAGTCATCTCGTTTTAAAACGACTAAGCTCATCCCTTCCAAGGATAGTTATTACATGAACGATAAATGAAGTAGTATTCGTGTTCACCGCAAGAATACAGCGAGTCATTATTTCAGCTTATAATGGGACTCGTTTCCTGTAAAAGCTTTCTGAACCGCCTGCGTCTGACATTCCACACACTACGAAAGGGACTTTGCATTCGAAAGGATTTCGCTGCATACACATATCAAACAAAGTCGAGCAGCGCTAATCCCGAAAGAGTGGCCGCGATCGATTTCAAAACGCTCTCGGGAATGCCGGCAGGAGGATGTGGTGTTTTCTCCTTCTTCTTCTTCTTTTTATCTAATAACGGCGGGGCTCCTCGTTTATTTATCCACAGAACGAACGAACGAGGAGAATACTTACGCCGGCGCGGAAACCCATCAAGTGGAAGTGGTATCCGCTGCGTATCTCCGCAAACATATTTACGAAACAATAACGTTTTATTGTGGTATATACTAGTCGAGTGGCGCGTTTTCAACAAGCCGATTCCAATAACCGACAGGGCTGCCATACGGTGGTGGGCAGGGACGATAATTTAGAAATTGGTTATGTCGGTTGGACAATTTTATGCGAATATATTCAATAAGGAAATGGATAATTTGATTCAACTAACTCGTCATCCTATTTGATGATGATATCCCGGCACACGTTGAAGAATCCTCCTTATGTTAAGAGACGAATATTTGTTAATTTAGTGAATTTATTGATGATTTTAAAGGTATTTAGCTGGTGTTTTATCCCCAAAAACACGTATTAGTATCCTTAAAGATTTAAACAACTAACTTGAAGTATAGTTGAACTTTGAGGTCTTTTAAACGTGTTTTTTGCACTTTAATATTCATAAAGAGCCGAATATTTTCATACCTAGTCAATTTAATGGTGATTTGTATGGTCTCTAACAGGTGTTTTAGATTAACAAATACGTGTTTTGTGGACTTTAATAATATTCATAAAAAGGCAAATATTTTTATACATTGTGAAATTATTATTGATTTTAAAGGTCTTTAACGTGTATTTTCGACCCTATAATACGTTTTTTGCTATTAAAAATGTTCATTAAGAGCTGAATACTTCCATATTTAGCACAATTATTGTTAATTTTTATGATCTTTCTAAAGTTTTCTTTCGTTTTACGTTATATACCATTTAGTGTCTATAAAAAGCTGAATATATTTTACTTTTTTTAATTATAGCTGAGTTTCGAGGTCCTTTAAACTTGTTTTAAACCCACAAACACATGTTTTGAACTATAAAAACTTATGAATAAGTAGATATTTGTAAACTCGGAGAAAATAATGTAGAGTTATGTCTCATTAATTTTTTTTTGACTAACTAACACGTGTTTTTGGCCATAAATATTTATTAATGCTTTTGAAGGATTGCTTAAACATAAGGAGATAGCGTGAAACTAGAAGATATTAACACAATACCTGTCCTTATCTACAAGTTCAACTCTAGCGTTTGAAGCCAGAGACAGGCAATATATCCCTATCTATAATAATGGTGGGATAGATTGCTAATGCTTAGTTTTTCAGTATTTCATAAACTGCGATTTGTAATTTTGAGCATATGTAAAGTGTGTTAACCTATAATTTATAGTGCTATGCTATGAGTATATAGCGCGAGATTATGAGCGACTCAGAAATACCTCTCTTCTAGTATTGTTCGGTTATGCAAATTAATATAAGGACCTTACACAAACAATCCGATTAATTTTATTTGAAAAGAAATATTAACCATCCGACTAAAAGTCTGGGAGTTGGTAATTATAAACAATTATATATCATTATTTACAATCAATAGATGTAACTTTGCAGATAGAGCCGGTTTATATTATAGCGCATTTTTGTAAAAAAAAATTCGAGTCTGCTGCGGGACCCGAACCCATAGACTCTGATTTATTAATCCATGCCTTACTCACTGCGCTACTTTGGCCTTATTTTGTATTGTGTTTATATATTTTTTTTTATCAAACAATTATTTTTCATATAATATTCATAAATTATTTATTTATTCTTACCTATAATATAATTATTTTTGTAATTTTTAGTACATATGTAATTTTTAGTACATATGTAATTTTTAGTACATATGTAAAATATTAATAAAATTATATTTTCACCAACCCAGTCGGTCTATAAATTCACTGCTCGAAATCAGTGAATCTATATATTTTGAACCTGTCTGCGCAAACAGATGATCCACATAATTAAATGGCAACAAATTAATGATCAGAATTCAAATTAACTTTGGATCAGAATTTTTTCACCATCCTTGTCATAATTATAATATTCAGGAACAGAATAAATATCAAAAGGTTAGAATAAAAATAGCGTAAGGTCAGAATAAAAATATAGGACGATTAGAATTAAAATAATAAATGCCTATAATTATATTATACAAGGTCAGAAAAAATATCAAATAGTTGAAATAAAAATAGCATAAAGTCAAAATAAAAATATAAGACGTCAGAATCCTAATATAGGACGACCATGTGAATTAAAAAAATACTATAACATTTATAAATATAAATGGGTAATAAGAAAATTATTTTAGCAATATTTTATCTCGCTCGCACCAAAACTGTAGAACAGACTTGTTTAGAACATTGAACACCCCATGAATAACTCTCATTGAATCTGCAACGAATCTTTTTAATTGTTTAATATTGCGAGCCCAACCAAAAAAGTTGGCCTTAAAAGATCTTGGGAATGATTACGATAATGAACTGCCTCTATTTAACAATTCTGACAATACCACTCAACTGTTAAAACTTTCACCGGCCTATACCCACCAATGAACTTTTATTTTTTTCTATAATAATATACACATACTGGCGAAAGCATATTCGGAATATGAATTCATTAAAACGTATGAAATGAAATCACTGTAACATATGTATATACAAAACATACAATAATTGAATCCACAATCATCCCTGTGGTACTCCATTAAATACCATAATTATAGTATTAAACAATCTCATATTTTTGCATATTGTCAAACCTACCAAATATGTTAAACAAAACTATTTTCAAATCCAAAAATATGATGAAAAAATGAACTTTAACGAAGGTCTTAAAATAATATTTCCGATTGACTTATTTGTTTTATTATCAAAAATGTATAATCTATTTATAAACAATGCTTTATAATGATAAACAAGATTTAACTTAAAATTATTAGATTTTAATTTATATTATTTATAATAAAAAAATGCTTATTAAATAATTTAACCAGTATGATAGACCAGTGGTATAAGTCGATGATTGATACCTGAAAGCCTTGGGTCCGAATCCCAAATAGACGCTAGTGTTTCAGTTAATGCTGTTTGGGAGATCAAAATTATTGATTAGTATATAATTACAATTCCGATCGTTAAGCATAGATTAGGTTTTCCCAGAGTATAAAATAAATATTACTGATTTACAGAATTGAATTTTTAAATTTGTGTTTAATAGTTGTTGATTGTCTTTATCCTGTTGTAACGCATTGTGTTAGCGCATGTAATGCGAAGGAGGATTAATATTTAATTTAAAAAAATAATTTAATTAAAATTATTTTAGTTTATCTTGTTATATAAAAAATATTAAACACGTTTATATGTCTATTCTGAAAGTATCTATTTTTCTAATATTTTATGGTGATGTAATACAATGTTAAGATTTTTTTATAGTTTTTTCCTAATAAAATCAAGAAAATAAAAAATATTAATGTAGTTGTTAGTTGCTATATAGAATAATTATTGTTATAATATTTACTAAAAGATAAAGGTAATAGTAAAAATTTATATAAATTATAATATAATATAAATGCTTATATGTGTATTATGCTTAAAAATAACTAATAATAATATGATTTGTGTATTTTTTTTAATATTGATAAATGATTTATCTGATACGATAAATCATATAAAAGTCTTTTATAAATCATTTTCCAATAGAAAAAGGAAATTTGTACTGTTAACGCGCCGAAGTTACCAAGCGGAATTGTCCGGAACATCCAATAAAATAGCAAACTTTTAACGCGACTCTTGCGCGCGCGAGTTTTGATTTGATCAGCGTTTATTGGGAAGTTTATCGAAAATTTTCCTTTTGATCAAATCGAAAATTGGCCCACGCAACCCTAAACTACGTCTTCGGTTGTAGAGGCGGCGGCGGCGGCTGCGACGGTGGCTGCGAAGCCTTATTTCCTCCTCTTCACTTCGGAATGAGATTACGTTTTTGTATATTTGTTGGTCTGTAAATCGATGGTTTCCCCCTTCCCTCGGCCTGCGCACAGATTGATAAACTTTCTTCCGAGCGGTGCCCCCCGCGACTTGGCATTGTGTTGCTGTTAAAACGCTTCATAATAACGAAATAGGTATCTACGTGTATTCCGCATAGAATTGCGGATTTCCCTCCCTTCTTTTGTGCGTTCTGATTCCATTGTAAATTGGCCGTATTTGCAAAATGTACTAAAAATGCTTAGGAGGGTACGAAGATGAGGATTAACGCGACCGTTAGTGTTTTGGCGTGATTATCGTATTGCGGTTAGTGTTTATATCCGCTAACAAACAATGATATATTTATTTAAATCAACTTAAATATTTTCCATGGAAATAATGGATTTAATGGTGTTAGCTTATCATTCTTTAACCATTTCCAACTTAATATTATATTCATATTTGTAACAAGTGTTAGGCAAATTACGAACGCTATGCGCGAAATAGACGTCTCAGGTTGATTTTTTCAGGGGTATGTACAAGCACAAGCATGTACATGCAAATAAAAATTCTGTTACGTGATAAGTACCTAATAACGTTTTAACAGTGACTTTTATATCATAAATGTAACAGTCTAGATATTAATTATGTATTTAGAATATTATCTATGAGTTAAATCAGATCATTATTTGAGAAGTTTCAACATCACGATATTCATTCGTGATATTAAAAAATGTTGGTTTACCTAATCTGTGATGATCAATCGATATTTTAATTATATAATAATCACTAATTCCGATCTCCCAGTTACGACAGATATTAAACACTAAGGTCCATATAGGGTTTTCAGGTCAGTTGTCATCGACTTATACCACTCGTCTATCATGCTGATTAACGTAGTAATGTTTCCTTGTTTGAAAATATATTTTTACCAATTTTTTTCTCTAAATTTGGTTGACAGCTATTCTCCACCTTATTGCATGTCGAAAGTGCTGCAACAATTTAAGATAATGCAGTGCTGTTGCATTTCTAATTCATAATATTAACTGACATCTACTCTTAAAACTATACGTAACTTTTGTACATAAATTATTTAGTAAAGTACTTTATATAATTTTACAACCTCGATTTTAATGAAGCAGCCGTAATTAACCCAGAAAAGTTATAAAAACTTAATTTAGAGTGATCGTTCAAAATTATAATTAGTAATTATAATCACTCAAAAAATTATAAAATACAATAAAAACATGGTGGGTCCATGTGGGGATCGAAACCACGACCTTCAATTTATAAGCCATGCCTCTCACCACCGCTCCATCGCGCAACCCTAATGCATTTATCGGTTGATTGAAGAGTTGAAAACTGCTAGATCAATGCACTGCTACTTATTGTTAATAATCATTAGCATAGAACAATTATTTTTTTGATAAATTATCGGTCACCTGGGTGAAGGGGGTGAATGGTAGGAGAAAGGAGGGGGTTACTCTCGATCCATCGATCCTCGCTTTAATTAGGCTTCGCGGGCGGTGGTGCGCGTCGATTACAATATCGAATGTTACGCGCCCCGTTTGGTGTGGGTCTTGGGCGGGCTTGCTCAGGACCAATACGTGGTGGTGCCACTTGTTGCCGACGCTGGTTTTTTACCAGTCAGCGCCGCGAGAGACGCGTTAGCGCCGCCCAGCGACGCCCACCGCCACCCCGCGTCCGCCCAACGCCCGCCGCCCACGCTTATTGTTGACCCTAGGACGAGAGTCTTATGTGTCGAAAATATAACTTTTTCTTACAAGACGGTGACGTGGATTAGCCGGTATATGGACGAAAATATATCCCGTCACCTGTCATCGGTTGATTCTTCATTTTTATGTTTTTCATCAGTTACAGAGTTACAAATTTTTGCTGTTATTATTTACATTAAAGAATGCATGGTTAAGCGAATAAATATATAAAAAATACATTAATTTTGTTTATATTTATCCGTTGTAAAATAACACAAGTAATACTATTTTATCAATCAAAATAAAGCAATAAAAATAATATATATTACACCTTTTATACTAATGTTAATTTTTTCATAAAAAAAATATAATTAAAAAAACTATAAAAAGTATATTCTATTTTATTTTTATATCTTTATTTTGAATGAACAAATAGTATTACTTCTGTTACTTTATAATGGACAAGCATATGCTAAGATGGGTTTGCTTAATTTTTTGTATATTAGGATTTTGTTGATTGCGGTAAGCGCTCTCATTATATTAAATATCGGTTTAAGGGTCGCAACGGCGGTAAGCCGTTGTTCCAAAATATGTTATTTAAGCTTAGAGTCCAAGTATTTAACGCTAGAAATAAATAATAATAACAAATACCAACAATCAAATTCATGCGAAAAAAATATATAATCATATTTTTAATAAAAAAACAACATTAAATTTAAATATAATCAAAAAATGTTTTTGCGCATATTTCTTTAGATGCTGAAGAACATATTTCATTATTTTCAGATATTTCGCTAAATATACTTAAATTGGTCCATGTTTTTGTTTCCATAAGTTATGAAAGGATTTTAGTTTTTCCTCTTAAACTGAAACATAAACTGAAACATAAGAAATAATAAATATTAGATAAAATGGTTGCATTCAAGTAACATACATACATATGAATATATAGTTAAAAATATGTTTATAATATTATTTATCGTATTAAAATCTCACTTATCGAGATTAAACTTATCATATATTTTATCCACAAATTATTTTTCTAAATGAAGTAATAATCAAATAATTTACCTTTCTATCATACTATACAATAGTATAATATGGGTGGTCTTGGTTTATAAAATAATACTATATAGGTATTTAAAACATGTTAACTTATATATAATATAGACTAAGAAGAAACGCGTAAAATGCTTTAATTAGAGTCCTGCATTATATGTATTTAAAATAAATGAAGATCATCGTGACCGCAATGAGTTTCGATGGTCAAAAAATCAATATATAGTATTACTTCAATTTTCAAAACAATAAAACACTAAAAGGCTAAAGATTGACGGAAGCCCATATCCATAGAGAATCTGAATCCGCAACAGATCGAATGCATTTAAAAAAATTTAAAATATTTAAATTTAATTTGCAACTGCCGTATTTATGTCATTAATAAATAACGTCAAGAGCAGTTAGACCTTGAAGAACTCCCTTGAGGAATATATAATATAACATTAACACAGTTTTATGACTTTTAAACTGATAAATCAAGTAGTGTTTATATTTGTAATTTATTATTTTTCTAACAAAATCTGTTTGTAGTAATTATTTGTTAACCTTGAAACTAAGATGTGATCATTATATGAGTGGCTTAGATAGCTAATATTTTATATACATTCGTAAATGCTGATATATGTTCTTAAAACCAAGTAAACCTTTTGGTAAATACCTTAAAATGATACCTAAAAATCTGAATCTGAAATCTGATACTTAAACTCACATTATTTGCATAATTTTCGACCTATCATATAGTATTCTCGGTACTAAGGGTATCAATGTTTTAAATGCTTTCCATAACGTAACATGTAAAAAACTTTAAGTATATCGAATAAAAATCGTCTATATGAATTATTTGTAAACATATATTTTTTTGTATTTTAGTTACTGAATTTTATTTTTTGCATAACCTGAGTTTAGCTTGTATACTACTCATGCATTTATTTACTAATTTATATTGTAATAAAAATCAAACTTAATAACTTTGAAAATCAGAGAGATTATTTTCTTTACATTGTAAAAAAATGTTTGCTGCTGCTATCGATATTTTGGTCCTTAACCTTTTGAGTAGTGAGTTAATTTAAACACATTTGTTTTTTTTTTTTTTTTTATAAAAGTTTATTTCTTAAATAGACATAGGTAAAATAGCATACAGATATATTAAATGCACAATACTGGTTCATAACCATTTACATTGTTTACAAATTGTTAAGTTATACAATAACATAAAAAGAATAATAAATTATACGAGAATATACTAAATTAAAGGAAAAATACATAAAACCTTTTACAAATTTAAAAAAACTCCAAAAAAAAAAAAAAAAAAATTTGGAAAAGAATGAAGCAGATGAGAAAAACAAATTATACAAAATACATAATATACAAAATAAAACACATACAAAGGTAAATAAACCTAGCCCTGTAGATCTGAAACTGATGACACTGTGATGAGATTAACTGCATCAAAGCAATATGTGCTTAGGCATTTTATGTTTGTATTTAAATTTAAGTTTTGCTTTGTCGTAATCACCGATTCTTGAAATTAGTGGGTTTGCGTGGTCTCGCGAGATTTTTTTATAGTATTTTTCGGTTTGATAATAACAGTATTCTTTAATGGTAGGAATTAAATGTTTGGTGTGGAGTTTTTTAAGGTTAGTATAAAACGGTGTATTATAAATTATTTTTATGGCTTTATTTTGAATTACTTGAAGTTTATTAAAATTATTATTACTCGCGTTACTCCACACTGAACAAGCGTAAGTTAAAACAGGTCTGATTAATTGTCTATAGACTAGAATTTTATTTTTTATTGTAAGCGCACTTTTTCTATTAAATATTGATTTTAGAGCCGCAATGGCGCCGAGCCCTTTCGACCGGAGTTCAGTTATATGTTTATTAAATTTTAGTCTGGAGTCCAGGTGTATACCCAGATATTTAACGCTCGCTCTCCATTCAATGTTATGCCCTTGTTCACTTTTAATGGGTGCAGGCAAGGGTTGTCTACGTTTAGTGAATATTATTGCTTCTGTTTTGTCTTGATTAATTTTAATTCTCCATTTCATAAAATATTTTTTTAAGTTTTCAAGGGATTTTTGAAGTTTAACTGCAATAGGTTTAAGACCATAAGAACTAGTAAGGATTGCAGTGTCGTCAGCGTACATTGAGAGTTTAGTATTTTTTAACATTGGAATATCATTAGTATATAGAATGAAGAGAAACGGGCCAAGTATACTTCCTTGAGGAACACCAGCTGGTATTTTACGCGGTGTCGAAAATGTATTATTTAGCGAAACAACATAGCTTCGATTCTTCAGGTAAGACCGTAACATGTGAATAATGTAATAGGGAGTTTCATATTTTAAAAGTTTATACATTAATCCATCATGCCATACTGTATCAAAAGCCTTTTCCATATCTAATAATAAAAGACCAGAACTTTTTTTCATATTAAAATCGGCAGATATGTGCTCTGTTAATCTATTAAAACACATTTGTTAATTTATTAGTAAATACCTGGGAGTTAGTTACTTTTATTTATTCTTCCATAATTATTTTTGTTTTTTTTTATTTATTATTATTTATATTGCATTTATAGTTAATTATATAAAAAAATAATTGTTTCTCAACGCATTGATTTATTTTACTACTTTTTTGTATTAGTGTGTTTTAATAATTAATTTTAACATTTTTCTAATGTTAAATTTTGTTAATTTATTTTACCTATTTTTTTGTGGATTTTTTTTATAATAATTCACAATATTTTTTTAAAAAATTAATATAACATATTTTTTGTTATTTTCATTATAGTACTCTTTAATTTATTGGTGTTATTTTTTATACAAATAATTTACTTTAAATCAAATTTAAAAAAAATATTTTATAAATGTAATGTTTTTTATTTATTAATTATATATGTAAATATATAGCTATTTGGGGTACCTCAAAACAGTGAATGAGCGACCGCTGTACATGTACGGCGATACCACTCAAAGAGTTAATTAATAAACAATAAAAAAAATTTACGAAATAAAGATTACTTATTTGTCAAATTACTAAATACTGCGAATTGTTACAGAATATTTATTTTCCATCTTAAAATAAATAGTGTAAACTTTAAATAAAGCTTTCAAAAGAAACAGCAAATCTGAAAAAAATCATTTAAATATTTCGAGTTTTTATTATATAAACAGACAAACAGATTTTTTTTATTATATAATACGTAAATAAAATCTTGTCATTATAAATATTACTATTTTATAAATCTCGCTTTTTTGCTGTCACGTTTATAGCAGTTAGCATATAGATTTAATTATTTAACTGACTTAAACGAAGGGAACAAATATTTGTATATATTATACAGAAACAATGTCACTGCTTAGTATTTCATCACAGACGATTTAATCGAAAACCCTCGTTAACTAACGTTACAATAATAATTTCACAGTGTTGCGATGACCGGGTCTATTCACATTATCGCGTTAACCGAGTGTTTCTTCATATTTCCACTTCATGAATTTATATCTCTCTTTCAGATGTGCGTCCACGTTCCAAATGTTAATATGCTGTTTATTGTGATATAAATTCCTCGAAATAAACGTCTGAATTAATTGCTTCTGGTTGCGCGGAGAATAAAATATAAATACACAATTTTATCGTTATTTTATTATATTATATTTAATTTTTCTTTTTGATATTATGTACAGATTACATTTTGCGCCGGCAAACTAATGAATATTCATATGTTTTGCTAAATAACGCGTGTAAACATGTTCAAAGGTACAATAACGTAGTAAAATAACACACACATTAGTAACTAAGCGTGTTTTCGTTACATACATACATATTATATTGAACTCCCCGTGTTAGTGCGATATTTTACTTATTATTGTTATTCAAATATATATTGAGGTTTATAATCTACTACCCTCTTATAAATATAAAGTCGCTATTTATAGGCATTTCTCTTCTCGTAATCAGATACGTATAGGTCATAAAAAAATCTGTTCTATTCTACAGATTATATTCTAATTATTTAGTGTTTTTATTTCTACTGATTCTGATCTTTATACGGTAGTCTTAACTGATATAAAAAATAAGCATCCCTTAAAGAAACGCTTGTCTTCATATTTTGTAGATGATAGATGACACAAATTCCACCATAGTTTGAATCACCTATGATCGAAAAAAATAAGTTGTAATAAAATCATTAAATTGTGTAATATCGTTATGCATTTCATTAAAAAATCAGATTGGATAGATGTATGACTGCTACTGACAGTAGATTGCGTCAATTGGATTGCGTCGTTTATTCAACGTATTCGCCATGTCGCACCACTACTAACTCTTTAGCTTGACGCAAATTCGACATTGCATCACGTTCCGTGGGGCCTCGTTACGCAAATCTCCCGATCCCGTCTGGAGCTCGTCTTCGCCTCGCACCCGTCTCAACGTCAACGCCTTAACAATGAGCCTGTCCGCGTTCTTATTGTCCCCCTTGTACGCCGGAAAATAAACATGTCAACCTGTGTTGCACGTTGATGCAGGTACACCCCCTAGTTATGACAGCTCATCTAACCAGGATTGATCTGATACTACTATTTTGATATAGGCATGTGTAAAAAAACTTAAATAACGTTCCGAGGGGAATTTTATAGCCATCGGCGCTTTAAAAACACTTAATGCGAAAACTTGCGCAGCGGCTTGTGTTTTTACGATTTTTAATTTCGCAAACTATTTTCCGGATATCTTAGCACAAAAGTCCCGTCGCCGTGTAACTTTTCAATTGTGAGGAAGAAAAGTGAGAGCAATACAAAAAAGTTTCGACTTTTTCACTGCAGCAGCCTTTGCGACTTTCGCGAGAGGGTATAAAATTTAAAAGTTTCCCGTTCTCGGGATACTTTTTTTTCTTACTCAACTCGCTAGGTGTTGAAAGTAACGACTTTAAAGCTGTGCAGGGAGCGTGATCTTTTGTATTTGTTTTGATTTTAGTTTTACCGGTTTGTGATGTATTGTGTACGATTGAAGCTTACATTCTTTTGTATAGTTTTCAATGCTTGTAGCTTATGTGCTACTTTTTTCATAATAAATATTTCATATAAAATCGTTTGACTGATTGTTTTATAATATTAACACTGCTGTATCAATAAGAGAATTTAGAGACCTTAAATTTACACTTTCACACTAATATCTTATTTAATTTATAATAAATGCCATATGTTTGAGACTTTTTGCATTTTTTCAATCAGTGCGTGCTATTGCGTGCAAACATCATGTTAATTAAAAAATATGGATGCTTTTTCAATACTATTTTGAGGTACCCCAGATAGTTTAATATTTACATATATATCTGAAAAAATAATAAATACTCAACGTTATTTTTACATATTTTTTTTTTTTTTATTTGAAATAAAGTAAATGATTTCTATAATATATTAAATAATTCCAGTAAATTGAAGAATACGAAATAAATTACCATAACAAAAAATATTCTATATCAATTTTATAAAAAATATTGAAAACCTTATGTATTAATATAAAAAAATTCACAAAAGCCAAATAACATATAAAAAATATGGTAAATAAATTTAGGAAATTTAATATTAAAAAAGTGTGAAAATATATTATAAAACATACTAATACAAAAAAGTAGTAAAATAAATCAAAGCAATAAAGCGTTAAGAATCACTGATTTTTTTATGATGTACTATAAATGCTATATAAATAATAATACATATATAGCAACAAAAATAATTAAGTAAAATAAACTCACTTCTAGGTGTATACTAACAATTTAACAAATGGATATAAATTTTCTTACTACTCAAAGGGTTAATATGGTTTCGTGTAATATTTTTATAGTATTTTTCGGATTAATTATGCCAATTTTCTTTAATTGTTAATATTTAAAATCTACTAATCTATTGTTAGTATAGAGAGGTTTATAGACAAAAATTGTTTCAATTTTCTCTGAATTCATTCGAATTTTCCATTTATAAAATTAATTATTCAGGTTTAATAAAAAAATGTATTTTTTTCTGTTTAATACATATGAAATATTCTCTATGAGAATTTTTTTTATTATATATAATATATACGACCTAGCTCGATTTTAATTAATCATCACGGTATTTATCCGTGATATTACAAAAATGTATGTAAACCTAATCCGTGACGATCGATCGAAATTATAAATTATGTATGGAGCCTATGGTCAAAAGGCGGTATCGCTGACGTGGCGGTGGCGTAGGGCTTACACTTTGGCGGACCTCGACGGCAATACCATAATCGGTGGCGCCTCGTCCGCCGATCTCTCATATAACATGTAATTAAATCGTATACTAACAGTAATAAATAATACTGCAGCGGCTCAATCTGTACTAGTTGCCGCCCGTTACCATCCGTTCGCCAAATATATATCAATTACTAAATCCGACGTCTAAGACACGATCTAAATTTAAAAACTTTATGGTCCATATGATATTTGAACCTTCGACTATTGTCTTTCAGGTCAATAGCCAAGGACTTAAACCAGTTGTCTACTTATTTTATTACAATTGGTTTCATACAGTAAAAAAACTAGTATTTTTTTTAAATAGGATAGTCATTAGTATTCATATTGGAACGGTTAAAGCAAACTACCCCGCAGGATTCTAACTGGAATTTTGCGCTGTACTGAGAACTCATTATTTAGCCAAACAACATAGCTTCCACCTTTTTATATATATAAGTGTATATATAACGCTTTATATTTAAAATATATACCATTTATATCGAATGCTTCTTTTATGTCTAGCAATAATATATCTGCTAAAAATAATTCACAAGGCCATAAACTATCTAGCCATTATAGTGCATTTCACTCGCACACAAACATATATTTCATATATAACGCACAGTAAAGTATTGCAAAAATATAATAAAGTATTTCAAAAAATAATACATTATTTTTTTTATTTAAAAAATAATTATAAATGGTAGCATTTTTCGCTAGGATTTTAAAACACACTGAGCAGCCAAAGGATCAATATATTTAGTACTCACAATTTAAGAAACTGACGAACGCGCTGGCTCTGGCTCAATACGTTTTGACTTACGCACGCCAAATTATAACTCACTCAGTATTTATATGAAAATATGAATATACAAAACATCCACGCTAAATTAAATATAATTATTATATGCGTACAATAATGGTTCTCAAACTTCATAAAAGTTCATAATTTTATATGGTAAAATAAATGCTTTTATTTGCTGAAAATGTAACAAATGTTGCAATGTTTTTAAAATATCATGAATTTTAGTGAAACATCTTTTCTGGATTTTTTTATATAATGTAAATATAAATATTTTAGTAAATTTTATATATGTGTAATATGATATATATGATACCTAATGTTTCAATAAGAGTGGTAGAATTTCGTTATGTTGAAATAAATTCAGTAAATTTTGACAAATCACTATTTAAAATCGCTAAAATATAATATAAAAATTTGTGCTAAGCTATGGCACTTACTTACAACTAATTTTAAGTGAAACATCTTCGCATTGTAAAACTAGAGCTATCTAAGTACGACAAATCCATCCCAACGGTTCGGGTTAGTTTTTCAGCACATGTCGTGATACATAATATTTTAGCAGATAATGCTGACAATACACTCACCATAATTGGTGAACGATATCGAAAAATTACTATTTTTAGTCTTAATTATTTATATTACTTGTATCTAAAATTAGTTGTTTTAAAAATGGTGTTATTACAAGACATATTTTAAGTTGTTATGCGCATTTTGTGTTACTGTCGTGCTATTTAACTATTATAGAATTATTTTTGTACAACAATTCTTAAAACATACGTAATTTAAAGAACATTAGATGAGTTGGAACCACAATATCATAATGTTTCCTTAGTTAGATAAAAAGAATCACAGTGGATTTAAGCGATTTATTTTTTTACGTTTAATTTCATACCATATATTTTGATGTACAACTTATCACAAGTAACTTGATAATGTTTTATATTTAGCTGAACTAATTATATTAAAAAATACTTACTTTTACACATTTTAAAACATGACTTTAAGAACCACTGTTATAAATACGAAACAATTTCAAACTCCTTTGCCTTGAGGAGGGGCACTAGGCGAACTCTGGTGAAATTCCAGATACGAATGCCATTTTTTTTGCGGAGAGGCTCCACCGGGTAAGTGCTCCGCGCTTAATGGCCTTTGGAAAACACGGCCACCCGCCGCTATTAAGGTCAATTTTATACTGTCGAACATTAAGCGGAGCCCATCAAAAGGGGTCGTTCTCTCATAGGCGCATTGTGTGCTCTAGCAAAGGTGTGGATATACTCACCATGGGTGTAGTCTAGCGATTTTATCCAGCCAGATTTTACAACATAACATTTCGCTTATCCGGCCGCGCCGCGCTGAGTCTCGCGCTGTCGAACCAATAAAGTTATCGGCTTTATTGCCTGTCACGGCGGTTAAGTGAATAAACATTTTCTTTGCATGCCGTCGTCTCCTGGCAGCTCCGTCACTCCTGGGGCGAAAGTATTGGTGAACGATCGTTAGTGGCGAAAGTTATTTTCATAGCCAATTTAATTCAATAAAAAATAAATATATTATTTCCAATTTGCGGCAATGACAAGTGATACAGTAAATGCGTGATTGCGATCAATAGCGTTACTTCGGCTTTGCAATGCTATATTAAAATGGAATGTGTCAGCTTGTATGTCGTTGAATAATTCCGTGATCCAAGAGAGCGCAGCCATGGCTAAACATAATTGAAGATTATTTTAAAAAATATAATAATGAAATATTTATGTATTATGTATTTATGTACAAAGTTACCAATACACAAATTGAAATTTAATTCTCTTTTCAACGAAATGCTTTCTCTCTATTATTTTATAAATATATACTACTTCCCGTTTACAAAGTACAGTATTGAACCAATTTTCCAACATCCGCCGCAACAGCGGTTCGACGTCGACAAACAAACCAAGATCCACTTTGCTCGATTGGCCTCAGCCAAGAAACTTCGCAACTTGGATTGGAACAAACGCCGTCCCATAACCGCATTATCGATCATCGATCGCAGCGATTACCTGCGAATGCACTTTGCTCTTAAGCGTCGTGGGGGACGGTCGCAAAAAGTCGTAAAAACTATTTATTGCGCGCACACACACGTACGCCGTAAACGATCCGTCTCCTATGCTCTGTCTCCTTCTTGGCCCCACTTACCCCTACGCGGAGGACGCGTGCGTTTCCACATTTTTCAAGTTTTATCCCCGCTCTTTTGCCTCAGCTAACACTCTTCGAATGTTTGCTTTTATGCTTCGATTTTACGCCGGCGAATTTTGTGAGCAATTTTTAACAAGTCGTATATTTATCGCGTTCCGTTCAAAATGAAATATTACAAAATATGTTTATAAAGAAAGTAATTAAATGAGTTTTTAAATAATGTGACTTCATAAGCATATAGTTGTTTTACAGTCAAAATATTTTCACAATAAAAAACAAGTATTTTATATAGTACTATATTTTTTGTGAATATAAATTTTAATTTTTTTTTCCATATTTAAAGGCAGTAATTTATTCATTTATTTAAATTCAGTTAAGACCATCGTGTCCTAACAGGTTACCCCAATGCGTCACAATGGTCAAAAAAAACAGTACCTAGTATTATTTAAATACACAAAAAATCATAAAATAAAAAAATAATAAAATCAAATTATATGAACCGGACCAGCTCCTCATAGCTGACATTAAATATATCGCTGTGCAATGATAGCGTATTAAGGAGCCGCGTGGCTTAGAATGTTGAGTGATTTGTTTTGTAATTATCATATGTTTAACTAATTGTGTGACTGCAACAAAATTAAGTTTAAAAAAGGCCAGACTATCTGACGTAACTTTTGGTTGAAATGTGACAATTACTGATCTCAGATTAATCTTACTATGACTAATTTTTACAAAAATACAGTGCGCCGGCACATGTCATTTCAAATATGTACATAAATTAACTCCACTCTAATTGACAAAAATATCTCAAAAGTTTCAGGATAATACATATTCCCCTTTGGATTTTCACGTGACAATGGATTGTCTACTAGTAACATTTTTTTTATTTAAATTCACGACATTTGTGTTTGCTTATAAAAGCATTACTTTATACAGCTAATAAAATTTTCAATATGAGGTTTTCAACTTTCGCTCTACTTGAATACCGATAGCATACTCAAAACCATAACTATAACAAATATACTAGACGCTTAAGCATAATCATTTCCACATTTAAATAATAGGAAATAATAAGTTTTTTATTTTAAAATAGACAAGTTGGTTATGAATTTTATTAGTTATTTCTCCTATCGCACAGAACCCAGTACTTGGTGGGTTTAATAACTAACATGTCAATTTTAAACACATTATAAGCACAATACTTATATCTTCTGCTAATACACACGGACCCTAGCGAAAACAGCAGTGTTGTTAACCATTAATAAAAAATCCCTTCCATTTTACTGTCTTTGTATTATATTTTACTTTGATTTGTGCCTTATTTTTCTTTGTGTAAATACCGTTTAAATTTTGTTGAGATTTGCTTATTTTTTAATTATTATTCTTCAAAAAAAAAACTTTTGTGTATGATTTTATGTCCTCGTATATTTTATTATATTTCTTACATTACAAAATCATCGGATCTACACACTTTTTTCATTGGGTGTAATGCGGCTTTAAAAATACGTATATAAATACACAAATTACACAAAAACATACACACAAACAGGAAATTTTCCGAGTAGGCGAACGTTTCCGTTGCGCGGCAACAGACGGAGGTATAAGGAGCGATTTAAAACGTATTCACTTTGGCGTGCTCGATCTTTCATTATTGTTATAATATATATGTATATTTATACACGTACTACGATGGTTGTACAGATAAAGAACGTTTTACATAATAATAATAATAATTATTAAATTTACAATTTTCGTATAAATTGCAAAGAGGGATTTGTTCCCGGAATCGTTCGTTCTTGTATAACATAAACAAAAATATTCAAGCTCTCGACTTGAATGTATAAAACGCTCTCGGGGGAGGCAGCTCAGGGGGCGAACCGGAGCCCCCGGACGGCAACAGCGATCCGCCATAGCGCCCCTGTGGCGCTGCGCCCCCCTGCCGCTAGCTAACGCCAGCGGACTTAGTGGCCCCAAACTGTCCCCTCTGTCTTATATGTTTCTGCGACCGGAGCACGCACACATCCCACTTTTTCTTAATGGAATCTGCGTAAACAACTTTTCGATGTACACATAAAATAGTTATTTCGACTATTAAACTTATTTTATCACTAGAACAGCAGTGATTTTCTCCCGTATAGTTATTTTGAATCAACTCGTAAAGGTACCAAATCAAATTTAATAAAATATTAAAATACCGGTAATTTAGTAATTTCGGAGAAATTTTCCCTGGTTAGCAACATGTCGTAGAGTATTCGTGACTTATTGCAATGATTCGTTCAATGATCTATTTATAATATATGAAAGAAAAAACTTATTTCAGTTAAAAAAAACTTACGTTATCAATGGATACGTTATGGAAAAATTAATCTAAAATATGAATAGTTTTTTAAAAGGTTACCTAGAGATTAGTCTTAAATTATCAGGCGACTGACTTATGATGTTTGTTTCTAGACTCATCTTGTAGATAGTCAGGCGTTTAGAGGACGGTTTAAATTTTCTTTTTATTAATTTTTTTTTTATTTGCGCTCACGAAGCTTCCAACTTATCTTTTGCTCGACATTAATCAAAGTTTTCTCAGAATGTCTATTTTTAGTCAATTTTATTGGGAATCGTTATCTTAATTTAATTATGGCCTACCTATTTTTACATAGCACAATTAGAAACCCTGGTATAGTATAAGTGCTCAGACACTTTCACTGATAAGAACGTGTTCACATGTTATTCAAACTTTGCACATGTAATATTTTTAAAATTGTGCTGTTGACTACATTAGATATTCTGTTTATCAAGATTACTTTAAAAATATTTTTTGTCGGTTTGCTTAGCTTATGATTTTTATGTTTGTATTATTTTTATATACAGTGCAACTTAGGTTTACGAGTATAATTCGTTCAAGAAACGTGCTTATATTTCAAAACACTCGTATATCAAATCAAATTTCCATTTTATATTTTTTTATTATTTAAGTTTATTAAAAAATAATTATTCATATTAAAATCACTGCTGTCTGTCTCCGATAGCTTAATGAAATATTATTATTTTTGTGCAACTTTCCTTTTGAGGATTTTCCAAAAATGTGACATTATATTGTCATTAAAAAATTCACGACTTCCACATTTTACAGATATTCCCAATATAATTTAAAGTAAGAGGTTTATTAACCGCTTTCTTCTCTTCCTCAGACAAGATTCTGTAGTCATGTTTTTCCACCAACTCTTTAATATCGTCCTCATTCGCCTCCAGTCCCGTGTTTTTCCTAATCAAACAATTTCATCGACAATTAACGTAAACTCGTTAACGAAATTTGGCCACAATTTTTTCAGCCAGAATTGATGTTTTCTTTGGTAACCTAACTCTTATGTTTAATTGATTATCTTAAGGTAGCTCATGATGTAGAAGCGATCTTCCTAAAAATCTCCGAGGGTATTATTTGTTCCTTTGGTCACTTTGAAGCATCGCTAAAATTGTGATTTTGCATAAAGATTTTTTAAGTAATGACTTGCTGATACATGAACTGGAGTAATGAAGTGGCATTGAGAATAAAAAACTTGATCTTAACGAATTCACTCATTCAGTAAGTCGTCCTTAAAATCTGAGTAAGAGTATTATCCATAACCAATAAAACTTTTAGTGTCAAAATAATTTTCAAAAGGTACATCTTTACTGTAATAATAATAATCGGAATACGAACAGCTCGTATTGAAAATTTATCGAGTCATGCAAATAGCATCATCCGAGGTTTCACTTTGTAGCTATTATTAGAACATTTGAGTTCGCTTGCCAGTATTTTTCAAATGCATATATTACAGTTTCAGTGAAATAATATTCGAATACATTTTCACTAGTAGGTATGTATTTACACTAACAAAAATATACAATAATAAAATTAAATTTACTTAGCAAATATATATAAATGTAATTGAACATTAAATATGTTAAGAATTATTTATCGTGAAAATAATATTGATTAATTATTTATTAAAATTATTAATATCAATAAAAAATAATTAACACACTCCCTACATTGACATAATATTTTATACACGTTTATTTATAGAACACAATTATGCGCGCATATACTTTATGTATAATACAACGAAACATCTTTGGAAAATTTTAATCGGATTAAATTTTAAAAGGAGCTTTCGCATACACATCGACAAATGAGAATCCCCCGAGAATCTCGAGTGGCGAAAGCAGCTTTTTAATATCGGCCTGTACATGTTTGCGCACACACATACACACGCCAGTAAATTGACGCGCGTACTTATGTGTGTGTGCTCACGTATACGTTTCCGGAGTTTTCCCGGATGTCTGAAATTCCTGCAGGTCCGGGCCGAAGCCCAAGTTCGGATATTCGAGTGTCACGGTGGGAGGTCGAATCGTCGAGACCTTCTAGTAGTTGTAGATTGGCTCGTCCAATATTTATTTGGCTGTCATCTCGCCGAGACATGTCTTCCACTTAATACAAACTCCCAGCGGGAACCGGGATGCTCGTATACGAAATATTGAGGGAATCATCGTGACCTTTTCCAGCTCATTCTCGATATCTGTGTCCGCGCGACACTGCCTATAAAATGAACAAATTGTACCGAGAGGCCAATAAGTCGTTTTAGTATTTTTTTTATTTTTTTTTTAATAAAATGCTTAATAAATCAAAATTTGTTTTTAATCTGTTTTTCACTACACGTCACTGGCCGTTAAATGATCCCTCACATACAAACTAGTTGAACCAAAATTTATTTATTTTATTTATTAATAAATTTGCAGAGCCTAATAGTTTTACAGGAATGCGCTTATACAAACGATAACCTTCTGCGCCTTAGTGTCGGAAAATGCTAAATTTTGCAATTTTTTCCATCCCATTCATCATCAAAATATTCATACGACATTCTCGAGAGTCACGATCGCGTCCTTTTCTGGTACACGTTAGAGCCTGAACGTCCGCACTATCCGACTATGGCTATAGCCATCCAGGTCCTTAAAACACTGACATTTCACTTTGCTACACAGTCAGGTACGAGGAGCTAGTCCGGTTCGAATTATTAATTTTTAATATTGAAAATCTCTACAATGAATACGTAGAAGTATTCATTCGAAATTTGATTTTGAACATTTAAAGTTTATTTTCATGACACATTCATAAATATTGTAATGCCATTATATGAGACAGACAAAAAATATATTATATTATTCTGTGATAATGCGACTTATGGACTATCTTGTACGAATGTACATATGTGTACTGTGTCAAAATGAGCTATCGTATGTTATTTTTAGAGTACTTGTGACGTTTCTAGGTATTCACATATTATTGATACGTTAATGATTTTATTCATTAAAATAATAATCATATTTACCAAAGGTATTCATAATAGCCGTTCTAAGCAATCGGTTTCGTTGACAAATTTAATTTGTATTAGCTACATATATATGTATGTATATTCGAAGCGCTCTACACAATTTTTCTTCCGTATAATTTGAATGTATAACTATTCCGAAAGACATAACTGTCACATCCTACGGGAGGCCGCCTGGTTATGACAGGACGACAATGCCACGTTGGCAGGATAATATCGGCAGTACCAACTGCTCACTGTATCTGATGCCCGGCCATAGTAAACAAATAAATACATACAATATGTGCCTTCAAATGGTGGTAAACTATTAAGACAAGGTTATGCACCCCTTACGCACGTGAATGGAAAAAAATGTTTTTAATTGCATCGTATATGGTCAAAATACAGTCGATTTTATATCACAAGGGTTGAGTGTAAGGCAATAACTTATATTGTTTGGCTTACATAATAACTTTAGTGGCATTTTTATCGGTTATGGTGGCGATTAACGGGAGCGCCGTTATATAACCATACATAATCATCATAGTTCATTTTTTAGCATACATGTATCAGATTGGGGTCAGTGTAGTAATTAGTTTGCTTTTTGCACTTTGCATTTTTTTATTGTAGTATTTTTTTTAACTACATGAAATATGACTAGTTATCATAATTGACTAAAATAAAGTTACTAATTATTTGATTATTTTTTACATAATAAATATTTAATATGATTTAATATACAGGCTTGGCCATAATAATGCGGCACTCCAATAAATGCGTTACATCTTAAAAAATCGTAAAAATATAAATAAAAAACCTACTAAGGTTGTTTAATGTGTTTATTTAACATACTTAGTAGGCCCACCCTTAGCTATAATTACAGCTGCAACACTTTTTGGCATACTGTCAACTAATGACCTGCGGGAGGACAGAGACAATTTTCTTCATTCCATCTGCAATTTTTCTCGCAGCTTAATTTTGGTGTTTTTTTGCCCATAAATGCTCTATAGAATTTAGCTCTGGTGACTGCGTAGACCATCTTAAATTAAGTTTTTAGTATTTTTTTTTTTTATATTAACCAATTTTAATTTAAAATTATTTTAAAGTTGGTTTCATCGGACCAAAATGACTTTCGCCTAATCTGCAGATGTCCAATCACAATGTTTTCGGGTCTACTCTAATCTTCGAGATTTATTTATTTCTACGGTTTGTGTCAGGCTTTACAACCTCTTAGTTCCACATCGTTAAGCTTTCTCATTGTTTGCAAAAAAATGGATTTTTAAGGAAATCGTGAACCAACATTCGATTTTCCTAGGCAGTTGTCTTTCGTTTTCTTCCAGTTCTTACATTTGATTTGTAAGAACTACATTCATTGTACCGTTACAAAGCATTTTGAACAGCATGTCGTGAAAAATTTCCAATATATTCAGTCAATAATATGCAATAAAATTATATTTGCTATTTTAGCTTTACTTAATACGCGATTTTTT
This sequence comes from Plectrocnemia conspersa, assembly GCF_051122295.1. Classification (NCBI taxonomy): domain Eukaryota; kingdom Metazoa; phylum Arthropoda; class Insecta; order Trichoptera; family Polycentropodidae; genus Plectrocnemia; species Plectrocnemia conspersa. Next base: position 11,665,344 of record NW_028277172.1, read on the forward strand.
GACATTTTTTAAATGTTTATATAATATTAAAAATAAATTATCAAATAAAAATAATAGTAACGACAAATAAAGGCCGAAATTACTCTAGTATAGATTATTAGCAGCTTTAAATATTTATTTATTGATTGATGCATTGTAAATCTTTCTTTGCAACATGACCAGCATAGCCTTAATACAATCAACAACTACTAAATGAGTAGTTGTTGATAGACACCAGGCTGAAATCAAAGTAAAAGAGTGACATATATTTTAATTATCACAGCTTATAATCAATATATGTCACTATTCATCACCTACCTGAATTTTATTCGTACATCACAATCTATGAAGCTCTAGTTTAAAATTATCGACTGGAATTATATATGTATAATAATTACTTATTCCAAAAACACTTAAGTTTATATAGGATTTTAACCCAGGTCTTTTAGGTATTAGTCATCGACTCATACCACTGGTCTATCGTCTGATTTTAACGCTTTTCGACAGCGAGACGTTAACAATTAATTTGTACATTACGTATGTAATTAAATATATTATAGTATTTATCAAAGCAGCATTTTGGAATTAAGTCTGTAACCAAAAAAATAAATAAAATATAAAAATCCACAAAGCGGTCATTTTCGCTGCCGATTATTTTATAACGCAATCCTGGCCGATTTAAAATGAGCGCACCGGCAATTTTCATTATATTAAAAAAAATATATAAATATTATATTTTTTATAAGCGCTCCCCCCTCTCCGCCTTTCATTCCCACCGCTGCTCCCGTTTCATTCTAGCGAAAAGGGTATTAAGAGAGCGTTTTATGGAGAAGAAAAGTAGGAGAAAGAGGGAGAGCGGGTAGGGAAAAAACGTATTTCCACGTTTGGGATACATTAAGCTCCGTCGCAGGTTAATTACGGTTGGCCCGGGGCGTCGCGGGATCAGCGCTTCTTTGAACCGTCGTCTTATCCTGGATTTTTCAAAGCATGTCCTTCATAAAAATACATCCTCCGCCGCGGAGTATCCTTGACGGCGCTGAGCAAAGTGGAAATCTTCACACTGCATTATCGCCGACGGCCTCTCCGCTTTAATGACTCCTAATTAAGATTAGCTCAGGCAACCGACTAGGAACGAGGTTATGAGCGGCAGAAAAACGCACTAGGCGAAATTAAATGTTCACTAAGCTCGATTGTTGTAAAAAAACATAAACGTAAACGTCGAGAATCACATTTTTTAAATTAAAATAAAATCGTAATAGAGAGAGAGAATTTTTTTCCATGTTAATCTTTTCATTACTTCTTTAAATTATTTTACAGAAGGATTAGTAATCAATTTAATTTACAGTAGTATTCGTATACATCAGAGACAACTTTCTTTCTATTATATTAATTAAAAATAATTCACTAATTTATGAAATAAATAGATAAAAAATATATTATCATTTTTTTTTAAATCGATAATATTATATTTGTACTGCCCAAAAATTCGTTCACCTTTTATCACATTCTAAACGACAGTAGTTTAAAGTGGTTCCAATAGCATTATTTTTCATTTAATTTTTAGTATAATTGTGCAAATATACTTATATATATAAAACAATTAAGATTTGAAAACAAGACTGATTGAACATATTGATTCCAAAATATATAATTTTCGAAATAACACCATATCTAATGATCGAAAATGTAACTAAGCCTTGTAGCAAACGCTCTGTCGTAATAACAACTATCATATATTGGTGTAAGATATATTTTATATGTTTGTTTTCGTTATATCAAAAAAGAGTGTTTGAGAACAATTTTTCGTTGTTGTTGAATTAAGTGTTGAAATAAAATATTCGTTGTCACGGGGTTTATTATGCGTGGTCATTACTTCCGTCTTTAACCTATACATATATGCCTACTTAATGAGATTTATATTACAGCATTTAATTATTTTGGACTATATCGTATTGGTAATTTTTATTTTTAGCTTCAGAGCCTAATATTATATAGCATGAAATTATAAAATATATAAATTTGATTATAACGATATTAAAAAATTATAAAAGAGTCATTTTAGTTGCAAAAAATATTTTATAATAAAAATTATTCACTGTTAGATTTTATTTGGAATTCGATTACGAATAACTTTTAAGAAAACCTCAATCGACTAAAAATGTATTTTTACATATACAAATATTTTGAGTTTTTTTTTTGAAATTTAAAGTCAGAGAAATATTTTCCCAAGATGATTTTTTTATTTTGTGAATTATTGTTGATATTGAAAAAAATACTTTATCTCTTATTACATGCGTCTGTTGTTTTACTTTCGTATCATCATTTTAAAATATTTTTAAGCTGCTTAAATAATATCGGTATTAAAAATGTAAAAAGCAATTTATTAAAAGACATTTTTATTAAAATCACAAACATTGAATACCAATAAAACTATGAGGCAAAATAAACATGAAGTCACCCGAATGAAAACAACGCCATTTAGAAAAGAAAAAGCTCATTGATTCATAATTACATGCGAACATAACTTGAAGAATCCCTCGGGGATCCACTATCTCTGTGTGTACGTCTTTTTTGTTATTTTTTCGATGTTCGCATTCCGCCACCCGTCGCGTCGTTTTACCCACGCCGTAATGAAAATACTATAGCACGCGCCGCGCATTGAATTAATTTAAATTTAAAGCTCATTTTTAATATATTAATTTATTCACATGGTGGGGGTTTAAGTCGTCGGTTTACATGCGCCGGCGGCGTCGTGCACGTCGGCCATAAACCAGCTTAAGGCGTCTTCTGCTGGCGTCGCGGCGCCTTAATCACTTAACAATTTACAACGTGTGATCTATTAACGTTATGCTGTGTGTTGTTATCCTGCGCGCACGCTAACGTCCTCGTTGAATTCCTCCCGTAACCAGGCACGTTACCATGCATTCAATTTGCATGGTGGTTGCGGATTAAACAGATTACTGGTGTTCGATACAACAATGTAGACCAGAGCGTTCCAAGCCTTCCAAAATTCTTGGAAACTGTTCATATACATTTACTCACCAGCAACCTGAGAGGCAGCTTTACTTCATGTCGAATGCTCGTATCAATGCAATATAAATTGTCTGTAAAGCTTGCATATTCATAAAATACTAAATAATAAATTAATTAAATTTGATTATATTTTATAATAATATTCATTTTCTTGAATCAATTCTTTTTTAGTTTGAGCACATTAACGGCTTATTCTAGATATATTATTGCTATCCAGAAGCTTTTATCAATATTTTTTTCTATATAATTTAATTTCTATCGTTTTTTATTACCTTATTTCATCCATTTAATAAATTACTACCGCTATTTTTATAATAATTTTCTGTTTAAAAACTAATACAATAATAAAATTATTTTAGTTAATTGAATATTTTTTCTTTAAAACTGTTTAATTGAAAGAAACATGCAGTAGCGTTGCAATAAAACTTCCCAACTAAGGTTGTAGATTTAATCCTTAGTCAACTTGGCAGTGCGTTGTTCGGTTGAAATTTTTTTTTCTTTTCACTTGAGATTGTTTCTTTTCACTCAATGTTAGTAGTTTTATATACACTTCTGCCATCACTGTTTTATATTATTTTAGCACTTTAAAATAAATACTTCCTCTGGATATACCCACCATACTTATTTTCAGTGTGCAATCCTGATGTCGGGGTTGAAATCACCCTTTTTCGGTCACATTGAATGAAAGACCAATTTTTCGCTCCAAGTGATTTTAGAGAAATGTCTGTAATTGCTATTTTTCTGTAAAAGAGTACATGTTTTGATTCTCGTTGTTCTGTAATGATCGGAAAATTCATTACAAACTTAAAAACTACCTAATATTACAGACGGCCCTCGACTTTCGAACGTTCGACTTTCGCACAATTCGCTGTTTCGCACATTTAAAAAAAAAACATTTTTTTTTAATTTTTTTTTTTTTAAAAAAACGTTCTGATAGCGGTGAATCTTTTGCTTCAATCAGACGTTCGTATGATACAAACAAGTCTACGAAATGTTCAATTTGCAAAATAAAAATATAATTAAAGAATACCTTCAAAATTGTTGGAAAATAAAGATATATTTCCACAATCTTTAATGATATGTTTCCAAAAAAACACAGCAAAAAAAAACATGGATGAAATGAAAAATCTTTGTCATCGTAGATCGATGACCAACATCAAAAAGATGTCCCTCTGAGTATTTCAATTATTCAAGCAAAAGCTCTTAGTTTGCACAAAGATTGGAAGGATAGATTAAAAAAATATTTTAACACGGTTTTTCAAGCAAGTAACGGTTGGTTTTACAATTTTAAAATGAGGTATTCTTTTCATAATATTAAATTTACTGGAGAATCGGCCGATGCGGATAAAGATGCTGCAAAAGAATTTATTTCCTAATTATCCAAAATTATTAAAGATGTAGAGTATTCCTCTAGCCAAATATTTAATGTAGATGAGACAGGTTTATTTTGGAAAACTCTTTAACAATGAAAAATATGAATGAAGCCTTCACGCACCTTGACAAATTTTTAAATATTATGGAAGATTGTGATCCCAATGGAGAACGCATATCTCAAGTGCGCGGGGCGATCAATAAAAACATAGCATGTTATAAATTACTATATGAAGAAAAGAAAAAGAATAGTGGAAAACAGTAAACTCTTGATAACTTTTCAAAGGAAAAACCCGCAAACCCCACTTAAACGTGTTTTTTAAACGCCGCTTAATCATCTTATAATAACTTGATAAATAAATATTTTAAAATACACATAATTTCAATTTTTTTTACTACCCTTGACTTTCGTACATTCAACATTCGCACACATTTTCAGGAACCAATTATGTGCGAAAGTCGAAGGCCGCCTGTATTTTAACAACTTTGTGTAGCAGGCTACAAAATACTGACATTGTTTGATAATTATTCGATAGTTATGCTTCAGTTTAAGCTCGTATAACTATTTCATCCCCCAAGTTGCGTGGTCCATTTAAAGGCTCATCCGTAAAATATAAAACACATCTGATTTGATTTTCAAAACCATCTCTGTCATTATCTCACATCCAATATGTAACATAAATTGCATAAATATTTTTAGTAGCAGCTTTTGCATTTCTTTTTATATGAAATTCATATAAAATATTAAATTATATTTACTGTTTTATCTGGTATTTGTAATTATACGTCGCCTTTCTCAATCTTCTAGATTTAGTCAGTTGGTGAAAAATGAAACTAACTCTTATAAATTTACTAAGTCATTGAACGCTAATATAAATACAGATATATCACTATATAGTTGAGAAGCAATACACATCTCAGCTAGAATCAGTTTATATTTCATCTAAGAAGACGTACTCAATATATTATCAACTCTTGCTCAAGTGTCTATGTTTTCGTATTATGTATATTACAAGTCATATGATATTTTATCTACGTCAAATTTTTATGTACAAACAGTACAAACATCATATGTTGACATTTAATTTCGTTATTACGAGACACCCTACTTACCACTACTATTTAGTTGTAAATATTATAAATAAATATTCTTTAAAATGTTTTGCCAGACATCATAAAAATTAAAAGTTTAAACCGTAACTTGATGTTATCAAAAGGTGTTTGAATGCACATTTCACTCGAAGGAGTTTATTAGAATATTCCACTTTATAACTTTTAACGAGCTCTCATATTATTATTTAGTATACAATAAAATTATCATCTGGTCGTCGTGAAGTCGTTAGTTGCAAACTCGTTGCGTAACTAACTACCGGGGTAACTAACCCCTTCGAAAACGCTTTATTAAATTTGGATCGTCTCGGGTTTAATCGACGCCGATCACGTTTTGTTATTGTTTATCCGAAAGCGTACATGTGGTCAGTGAGGGAACGAGCCGAGATTGGCGAGAGGGCGTCAGAAAACAGTAGAGGGTCAGGGTCTAGGGAAGTAGGGAGTAGTCCCTTTTCGGCATTTTCACTAATGGACCTTAATTACGTCGCCGCCCGCGGCGCCATGTAACGATGGTCTTGCTCGACCGAGTGCCAGTGATCAACCACATTTTAAATCATACAAAATAATAAAATCTAACCATTTTGCTTTTAAACGAAGGCATTTTAAGCATCACCGTAAATATAGAGAGCCATAATCTCAAAAATATCGAGTATATTTAGAACGAACGCCTGAAAATGGTTTGCAACGCCTGCTCGATAAGTCCCACCCAGATTATCATGTCTGCCGCCCGTCACCCTAAATCGCCTGAATATACAAAGTCCAAGACCTTAAATACGCGGGAATTATACTATCAAAGCTCGAACCCTAGATAAACGATAGAATTATACGGCGTGGGCGTGTGTGCGCGTACACTCTGTTTGTTTTTAGCAAAAGAAGAAGAAAAAATGAGTATTTTTAATTTTATATTTTCACGTGAATGTAATTCATGTATGCGGATGGAATGCTTTTATGTCTGATGCGCGAAAGGCGCGGCCCTTTTGGGAACGGACCTTCGCGTTAATGGTATAAATTTAATCGTAATTACTGTAATTTTTAAATTTAACTAATAGCCTTCGATAGCTAGGGCATAGGTGTATAACTTATCAGTGGGAAAAATGACGTGTTCTAGAAATTCGTTTGCATAATTCCGTCGCAAATATGTTAATTAATTAAATAAGGATTTATGATGTTCTTTGTTGTGTGACATATATGTGGTAGCATTTAAATGGCGTATTTCAAACAAGCTAAAATAGTAAATAATATATCGACGGTCCTAAGTCTAAATTTGCTCACTCTACTTTTAAATTGAAAGTGATGAACCTCGACGATAAAACATTGGACGGTTCACAAAATATTGCTGACGGTTTTGCGCAATATTTTCGTTCTGTTTTCGAGGAATATTTTTCGCCTTCTGCTCAGTCGCTTCCTTTTTCATGTTCTTGGTCTTCAGTACTGACCATCAGAGAAACTGAGCACTCAGATCTTAAATACGGATTTAATAAATTAAAGACAGGGCGTTCTTCTGGACCTGATTTAATTCCCGATTTTATTTTGAAGGGTTGCGAAGTAAGTCTCGCTGCTCCTCTAAAATGTATTTATGATCTGATTCTCAAAACATCATCATTTCCTGATTTATGACAATGCACAAAAGTCACCCCTATTCATAAAAAGGGTGACAAATTATATATAAAGAATTATAGACCAGTAGCAGTGTTGTCAGCTCCTGCTAAATTATTTGAAATAATTATTCATAAATATCTTTACAATCACTTTCAGCAAGTTTTATTAGACCAACAGCACGGGTTTCGTCCTGCCCGTTCCACTGTTACTAATCTTCTGTCGTTCACCAAAACGGTGACAACTTCTCTCGATGCCGGAATTCAAGTAGACGTCGTGTATACAGATTTTGAGAAAGCCTTTGACAAAGTTTGTCATATGTTATTATTAAAAAAATTGTCGAACCTCGGTTGCTCAGATAATTTAACTCGGTTATTTTCGAGTTATTTAAGCAATCGTAGACAGTTTGTAACCTATGGTGGCCGATTGTCAAAGGAATATTTTACCCCTTCGGGGGTTCCTCAAGGATCCAATCTGGGACCTCTGCTTTTTGTGTTATTTATTAATGACATAAATACAGCAATTAAAAATTCAAGTTTTCTTCTGTACGCAGATGATTTAAAATTATATAAATGCATTCGATCTGTTGCGGACTCCTTCTCTCTACAAAGTGATTTAGACTCTCTGTGGAGATGGGCTTCCGTTAACCGTCTACCCTTTAGTGTCGGAAAGTGCCATACTGTGTCATTTTCTCGATCCCGTTCGCCATCAGCTTATTTCTACCATCTCGGTGGTAACATTTTGACTAGAGAAACTTCCATTAAAGATCTCGGAATCACTTTCGAGAGCAAATGGAGGTTCTCTCTACACATACACGACGTCTGTGATAAATCTTCCAAGATGCTCGGCTTTGTTATGAGGAATGCCTTTCACTTTGACGATCCGTCAGTTATTCGCATCCTCTATGACACCTTAGTTCGTAGCATTCTTGAATCGGGATCTATAATTTGGAATCCCCGAATAGCCAAATATTCCCTTTTAGTAGAAAAAATTCAAAAAAGGTATTTAAGATACCTTTACAAAAGGACATTTGGTTATTATCCGTACTTATATCCCAGCGCCTTTCTTTTAGGGGCGTTGGGATATGATTCGCTGAATTCTCGCAGAAAGCTGTATGTCGCTAAGCATTTTTTCAAACTACTAAAAGGTGCTGTCGACAATCCAGCTATTCTCGAGGAATTCCAGTTTTGGGTTCCGGAACATTTTCGAGAATCACGATCGAGACCTCTTTTGATGGCAGTTAGGGCTAGGACATCCGCACTTGCCGACTCGCCTATAGCTGTGGCCATACGGCTCCTTAATACGCTTGCATTACATATTGACCTGTTTAATGTTAGCTACAAGGAGCTGATCCAGTTTGTCTCATTTAATTTTGATATTTTATAATTTTTTGTTATGTTTATTATTTTTAAGTATTGTTCTATTTATGTATATATACGTTTTTTTTTGTTTTATAAATTTAAAATTTGTTTTCGACCATCGTGGCGCATTGGGGTAACCTGTTAGGCCACGATGGTCTTAATTTAATCTAAAAAAATAAAAAAATAAAAATAATAAAATAAATAAAGATGACTTTATAATACCAATTTGCTCCCAATTAATTTTTACATTTACTATTAAAATTTCATGTCTTTAAAATGGCAAGTTTATGTGGAAAAAAATCTGGTTAATCCATTTTTGCTGCAAAATATAAAAAGTCCAATCTCAACAGATGTATGGAATCTTAGCTATCCATGTTATACACCCTAGTTTTATTCTAAAAAGCGTTTTTTATTTTTCATGCGTTAATCTTGATCAGCCTACTTGAATCGACTAAGTTTGTATTTTTTATTTTACTGTAAAACCTTATTCACCGTGCACGTAATAGACGCCCACAATTAATTAGAACAATTCAAGTTTTAATTCGTGCTTTACGACCGTATTACAGTCGAATAAAACCGACGCACCCCGATAATCCTCCGCCATGGGCAATGTGTTAAGTTGTCGAAGGGACACGGATGGCTATCGCCGTGTTTAGCTTTATCGAGGGTAGGGTTATGCGGTTCGTTTACGGTACTTAACTCCCGACTTGATAATCGTTTCGGAGCAGAAATTACTTTTTCGGCCCGCCGCCGTCGAAAAAAGGTCCTCGGTAACTGCCACAACTTTTCCGGGAATTTCTTAGTAATGTCTTTGCGCCAAATTAACAACGACTCAAAAAAGGAGCAAAATACAGTTTTCGGTGGTAGAATTTCCCGCAGGAATTGCAAACGGAGACCCGGTGCACTTTGTAATTTCAATTTCAATCAGTTTGAGAGTATTGACCCGATTTCCAATAACCGTACGATTAACGTGCTTTGAACCATCTGACTACATTACTGACCGTTCAAGTACGTCAATCAACGAGTACAAATATAGTTAGACCATATTATGTAAACTGTTATGTGGACATTTGAGCCCAATTGAGATGGATTTATTACTTTGGTGGAATAAATAATTTATTTTTTTATAATATAGTAATGCAAGAAATGCATAAGTATTAAATGACTAATAAAATGTAAAAGTAAGATATTGTGCAAAAATATTAAAAGTCATAAATATTAGATAAAGAGAGAGAGAATAATTTTCAAATTGCTGTTGTATATGATTAGCTTTCACCCATCGTTGTGATATTTAGACGTTTTTCCGTAGTTTGATAGGAGTATGACTCACTGGTTATTGTGAAACTGATCCTGATTACTGAGCAAGGTCGCTTGCTCGCACATGGGATAGAAGAAAAATAATTTTAGAGTACTACACTATTGCCTGTATAGTTAATTTTGATATGTATACACAAAATATTTGTTTATATATTAATTTGGGAAATAAAATAGAGGAAGCGGTGCCTTCACATTTTATATGGACACACCGTCACTGATATGTAGGTATACACATTGTAAGTACACGCCATGTATTGACTTTGCACATATATCTTCTTCTTCGCAAGGTCAATAATTTTCCATTTTGCTCTAGGTGTACTCGCTCTCCGTTTGAATGTCGGGAAAGCTGGAAAACGGGCACATAGCCCCGGGGAGGTCGGTTTGTTTACAATGCCTCGCCGTCTCCATACCAATCACCGCACCGATACAGTATTAATACCGCTTTCTGGTTACTTTGCCTAGCGCATCTGCCTACATACTTTAGGATGCTCGATTTTTGGGTTGGTGTTTGTGTGTAATACTTGTATAAAGAGACTGAACCGAAAGAAAATAATGCAAAACGGCAATGTTGTCGAATGGCAAACATAATGTGGGTCAAAGCGACCACATGCATAGAAATTGCGTTCTATTTATTCAATTGTGATTCTTTGATCGATAGCAAATGATATTCACTGAAATAAAATATTTATACATTGAGATGTCTTTGCTTTACTTATGTTTTATTTGTATTATTTGTCGAAGGTCTAACTTTACCCTACGTATCAACATTTTTAATCTTTGTGCTCCTAATTTCACACTACATAATATCGTTAATATGTTCAATATGTTTCACATTAAGAATTCTTAACGGTCCTAAACTCGGCACATTAATGGCCGGGTCATAAAATTGTTTTTGTTTATTGTTTTTACAAATTTAGATATATATTTTTAGCGCAATCAGTTTAAAAGCTACACTACACAAACGGTCCTTTCACCGCGAAAATGCCGCTTCCAAGCAAATGCCGCCCGGAACGTTCCGCTCCCCCTAGCTTCGCAACTGTCTCTTGGTAATTCCTCCTTATGCGTATAGATACGATGTGGAAATAATTTTTCTAAAAGTCTTTGAGATTAATATTTGTTCCTTCAGTGACTGAATTGGTGATTTGATGTAAAGCTTTTTAAGTGTAACGTTGAATCTTTTGCGTGAAAAGTTCCCATGTCGTATTATTTCACGTTTTGGTGACGTCAATTGGCCGCCTTGTTACATACGATGTAACGCCGTTGGATTTTTTGTAAAGTTACACTAAGAATCATGTCTACGCAGACAAACTTGAAACGTTTAAGCACCTAAAAACCAACATCCGCCAAGTTAAAGCCGAGATACCGCCCGAAATGTACCAAAAAGTCATCGAAAGGATCGACTGTTGTAAAAGGTCCAGAGGTGGCTATATAACTGATATTGATTTATTTTTTATAATTAATGAAATACATCAATCATTCGATTAATAAAAAAATCCGAATTAAATTTGTATTTTTTTTTAAGAAAAATGTGCGCAATGCTTTATTTTCCTGTCTGGTTGCCAAATATTGCAACTAACTTGTAGTGTTTTAGATACCTGAACATAATAGCATATAAATATTATTTGTTTTTATTTTACACAAAATGTCTACAAGGTACACTGGGATATGATTTCCTCGAGTCGCGTCGACGATTGTACTTGAGAAAACATTTATTTAAAGGGAATACATTTAATCCGGATAGTATGTAGAGAATATATTCAATCCGGATATTCTAGAAGAGCTTTGTTTTTGTGTGCCACTTAATTATCAGCGCTTGCTAGTATTGCTTAAAGTACCGCATGCAAGAACAAGAGTATACGACTTTTTAACTATCATCTGTCACATAGAATTGATTTATGCATTATGGTATAGCTATTAATTTATATTATATATTACAACAAATTTATTATTATAAATATAATATATGCCCTGCATACTAGTTTAAATATATAAATACTATCATCTACGCGGAGTGTTACGTCATCTATTCGTACGTTTAATTTACGTTGTTTGTTTTAAATAACGCAGTCATACGACGATTTTCATTCATACATAGGCCCACGCGGCTTATTACTACACGCAATGTAGAAACACATACGTATAAGAAACCGCACTTTGGTACATGCGCAACGCAAGTCCAATGAATATAGCACTAAATTTGAGATCGGCCCTTCAAGGCAAACCCCCGGCGGAGTTTAGGGCCGAATGCAAACAGAGCTCGAAAGCTTTTACATTACTTAATTAAGGCTATGTCCAAACTTGCTCCGCTAATTGTCCCCGTCACCGTGACGGCATAACAACGTCTATTTTGATGGAATGTCACGCGCCATATTTATCGGGGAGTAGGCCATCGCGGGCCAGGGCCGCGCTGAGCTAGGCCGGTGGGGCGCCGCGCCCTAGGCGGCTCGCGTCCTTTGATTACGTTTCAAATTAAACATTTTTAATGCCGAAACGCTTCACAACCGTGCGCTGGAATACTTTTTTGTATTCGCTCTGTTTTCAATTCATTACTGCTCGGACGGACAATGGCCTCAGGCCGGTGTTTTTGCGATGAAAAAATGCATTACCAAAAATGATTCGGGGTGTTGTTTTTTTGCGGTGGACTTATTGTTTTAAGATTTTGTCGTTTTTAAAATAGGTTAAAATTGTCTAATTAGAAAACGTTATCTTGCTGAATTTACAATACCTATAAATCACGGGTAAACATAATCTTAAAAATTCCGGGATTGATTTTTCTCAAGAATAATCAAGTTTCTCTTGGTAAAAAAATGTAAATGCTCGATGCTTGTATCAAATTACTGAAAAGCGCATTAAAAAGCATAGTATTTAATTTGGTAATAATATAATATAGTTTGTATTGTAACGCATTGAAAAACTTTAACTTACATTAACTTACGAAATTCACCGCGCCTTTACATGAGGATTCCAACATTTATTTGGAATCTTACTCTAAAAAAAATAATCATGATCAAATTTCTTTCTCCCAACACCACTGATTACTTCAGCCTATGGATCAGCAAGCCTTTTCGTATTTTTTTTCTTCAAAGTGAGCGAAGGAACAAATCTTACCCTAAGAGACTTTTGGAATTATCATTTCCACATCGTGAGCTGCATTAAGGTTATCGATAAAGCATGTGTTAGGGTAACCATGAAAATCCTTAATTCTGGTTGGATAAAACTTTTGCCTAATTGCTTCGACAGGCTTGCTCATAAATGGAAGCATCCAATTGTCGATGAAATTGTATCATTGTTTTTCGTACGCGAAAAACAGCATGAGACTACAGAAGTGATCTCGGCTGAGGTGGAGCACAAAAAGGCTGAGAAACCCCTCACTTTAAATGAGATTAGGGCTATCTGAAAAATGTTGAAACTGGTGAATCTTGTCAATGATAATGTAATGTCACATTTTTACCAAAACCTAAAAAGAAGGCAAAAGCAAGTGTCATTAGATAAGTTCCTAGTTAATCCTTTCCTTGGTGGAGTCTTAGTCTGTCTCTGTATGTCATGTATTTGTTTGTTAAGGTTGTTATGTAATACGTAATTAGAAACATACCAGAGAGCATCGACTATCATTCGTAAAACCGTTTTTTGAAATATATGGATAATGGCGATGGTGGTGTTGTTCGAGAAAAATATATTTCTTGTGTGTGTTGCAATAGACCGTTGGCGTTCCATGTTGCAATATGTAGTAAGACATTTTGCAATTTTAAAAACAACTACTGTTGGTATGTTTCGCATAGTAATCATTTGTTACATTAGCTCTTCTATTGATTTTTTTTATTTCAGATAAGTCATTGTTTTCTTATGACATTTCGATCAGTGAGAAATCACTCAATTTAATATATCGTTAATATCCGGTACTCCACAATTGTCAAATTGCAATCTGCGGAATGTAATTTTGGCTTGATATTTGCCTAGCTACAGCCCTAAATTAGTTTCAACCTTCTAATTTTAAGTTTATCTTACATCTGATTCCCATTAGCACTACTGCATAAACCTGAATTAATACGCAGCTAAAAAGTAACGTGACTCACACGTCGAACGTGCACAAAATCAATTAAATTAGAACACACCAGTATCGATCGTCGATAAATATTTGTAGAGAGTGACCGACAAAACGAACACCGTCAAAGGTGGGGCGGCGATTGCCAGAAGGACCCGGCTCGTTTGTTTCCATTAGCAATATTATGTTAACGGAAGCTAGCAAAGCGCGGCAAATTTGTGTATAATATAATAATTTATTCGCGGGGCTGAGTTTTAGGGTCGGGGTTGTTTGGGAAATTCGACGGCATTTAGCGAGCTTCTCGCCCCGTTGAGCACACCGACGGGCTGGTTACATTCGAAACTAGTGTTCGCCAAAAGGAACGGAAACGCTACTGTGCGGTTTAATTCGAACGCATTCGCAAACAACATTAAACACCACTTTACAAACGCTCAATTCATATATCTATTATTACGTACAATTTAACTTTCATTGCGTTGAGAACAACGTCATGTATAGGATGATTCAATAAAAGTTTTTAATTTAATTTTTAAATGAAGCATTATTAAATGTTTTTACTTTTACTAAAAACACAAACGGAAAATATTGTTATAATGTAAGTAAAAATAAAAGTAATATTATTAATTTATAAAATGGACGCTACCGCCCTTCTATGAGCGTTGGAAGGTTTTAGGGTCTATGGGAAACTCGGGTCAGTAAGTAAGTGGGGAGTATTGAGGAGCAAGAGTGGGCAATATAAATATGCTAAAAAGTCCAAATATCAACTGCATATCGTTTTTTATATAATTTGAATACCTACAATAATTAAATGTATCTTAACTTAAAATAAAAGAATCTTTCTTAGATGACATTGGATAACTTTTACTGCCTAAATTCAGAAACTTATACCATTTGTGTTCTTAAATGCCAATTAACAGAAGCACGACAATACGAAATTTTTCGGCTTAATTGACCATGTTTATATTGTATATTAAGAGTTTTACATATGAGTAGTGTTTGACAGAAATTATAATTCTTTAATAATATTTATTCTAAATAAAACTTTATTTTAGATCACCCTATAAGCGTTTTATGTACGAGATAACATTACGTATAAAAGCGTTTTAACGTCAATTATCGCGTGTTTTCGTTTACAATTTACATGCATATTTTATGCATTAGATTCTGTTCTTTATCATTTTTCTCTGTTTCTTAATAATTAAATTTTAAAAGGAAATATGTAAGAATTTTATATCAGTTGCTACTTATTAATAACTGTTAAAGTTTATCTATTATTCATTATATACTTTGAACCATATTTTTACTTTGATGTTTATTTAATTGTTAATTTCAGAATTCACATTGAATTTTTTTTAATTCTTGGTACCTACACATAAAATATGCTGTTCTAAAATATACTCAGTGCTAATGTGGGCTTTCTTTTTTTAGCGATATTTATACAATTATCTAAAAATAATCAAATCTTTTATTTATTGAATAAAAACTTCTTCGAGCATCAAAAACTTAGTTATTTTCTCTGTAATTTATGGTTGAGAAAATTGAGTTGTGATTTGACTATGAAATATAATTTTTGCAATCACTGATCTTCTGTCAATTCTAAATATTAAAGATTATATTTTTCGTGTAATATTTTAATTTTGTTAAGGCAAGAAGCAAAATGCTTTAAAGCCAACACATTATTGTAAAGAAAAAGGTCTTGGTATTCGCTATCCATAATATTTCACCTAGAGTCTTGAAATTGCAGATCGTGGAGCACTCTTGCCACAATTCTGTTGCTAATCTTAATTGTCAATTCCATAACTTTTACAACTTCTAAAAATGTCCCTAAAAATGTTATATATCTGCTTAGTTTTTTAAATCCCAAAAAAGTTCTTCAGAAGCATTCTCCCAAAGTTCTTCAGAAGATTTTTTGCTTCTATATTAAAGGGCGCAACAAATATTTTTTTTTAATTTTTAGTACAAAAATATAACTTTCATTACTCATATATATTCATATAATAGATTAAAAATTGGAGGTCATCGCAAAAACGGAGTATAAGTTTTAAATATGTACAACAAAATTAAAATACATATTGTACATGTATAATATAAATATATACACAGGCTTAGACATAATAATGCGGCACCCAAATAAACGTGTTATATCATAAAAAATCGTGAAAATATAAATTAAAAAACCGATTAAGGTTATTTAAAGTTTTGACTTTAAGCATATTTGTTATATTTAGTAAACCCACCCGTAGCTTTAATTTCAGCTGCAACCCTTTATGACATACTATCAACTAATAACTTGCAGGAGGATGGAGACAATTTTCTTCATTCCGTCTGCAATTTTTCTCAATTTTAGATTTGCAATTGTGTTAGGCAACATTTCCTTTTAATTTTGCCCACAAATGCTCTAAGGTCTGGTGACTTTGTAGGCCATTCTAAAAGCGTCAAACACTTTGACCCAAACCGACCCCTGCTTTTTAAGAAAATATGGCACGGTGGGTTTTTCTGCTGGAATCGGGTGATAACGTGGTCTCTTCTTAGTAAGTTTTTTCAGTAAGAATCCATTAAAATGATTCCAACATTGAAATATAAATGTCACTAGTTATACAGGACTCTTCTGATGCCATGCAACTCCAGAGTATAACGCTTCCGCCACTATATTTGCCTTTAGGTACTACACAATCAGCTATATATTCTTCTAATCTTCGAGGTACGTGACCTATAACAAAAAATGTTAAGAAGTAGGATTAGTTTAAAAAATTAATGTTTTAGAAATTTTTTAATAATATTTTTATAATAAACAATTTTAGTTTAAAATTATATTAAAGTTGGATTTATCGGACCAAATGACTTTCGCCTAATCTTCAGTTCTTCAATCTCTGTGTATTCGGGCCCACTCTAACCTTTTTCTGAAAGCTATGGTTTTTGTCGGGCTTTACAGCCTCTGAGTTCCAGATCGTTGAGCCTTATTTTTACCGTCCGCGAAAAAATGGATGACCCTCCGCTTGCAGAGACTTCAGCAGCCAGCTTTGAAGACATTTTTAGATGATTTTTAAGTGACTCGCGATCCAACAATCGATCTTCATGTGCAGTTGTCTTTCGTTTTCTTTCAGTTCTTGGCTTTGATTTGTAAGAACCACATTCGTTGAACCGTTTCAAAACATTTTAGATTAGCGTGTCGTGAACAATTAATTTTTGCTTTATATTCCACTGTATCTGGAACCATTTTCTGTACGTTTAATTAAACATGTTTTTCATATTCGGTAGTAAAGCGATGTTTTGTTATTAAGCATAGAAAACAAAATGAATATGTGGTACAACGTATTATAAAAATAAAGTGATATTAGCTACTTAATCCCACATTTTCTAGAGCTAAGTTTCTCTACATTTGTGTTTCATTGACGATGTGTAAACAACCTGCAAACGCAACCATAACCACCCACACAAAATTATATGTACGTAGATTTAGTAGGTAATGAAGATAATGCGATGTACACGTTCGATAGCGCACACGCGAGTCGGACGCGCAGGGTCGGCTCTGAAACGTGTAGCGATGCATATCGCCCGGGGCGCGGCTAATTACGTGGGTCAATTACATTAAAGCTGTTAGCCCACAACCCGCACACTGTTCGATGTGTGATTGGAATTTAATAATGGCAAAAAAATCACAACGTATTTTCTTCTACAACTAATTAATCAGTTTATGAATAAATTTTAAATCATATACTTAAACAAAATATAAATTCATTCTCATTTTTTTGAGAAAAATGAAAATTAATTTATTAAAAAAAAAAAACGGTATAATTATCGAAAAAATACTATACTGCTCGATAGAAGACAGTTTCACATCAAGCGTATAAATTTAAATATTAAATCACTATTTCTATAATGCGTGTTCATTACACGTGTACTTTTATCCCAATTTTAGCCCAAAATCAAAATTTCAGGGTATGTTTTTTTAATGATACAGATGTGAAGAATAAAATAAAAATAACTTTTTATTATTTAGCCTAGCTGTACAATTTCTATTGCTTGATATTTGCCAATCGTAGTCATTTGTAAAATGTCTTTGCAACCACTCCAATTATTTTTTAAAACGAATGATTTTTGACAATTGCTTTGTCACTCTTACCTCAAACATCCATAGAAATTTACAAATAAATCTAAATATACTACCTCGAAAGGGCTTGTGATTTATAATACTCGATACGTTTCGTTGAAGCAAACTGAAAAATCTTCAAATAACAATTATTGTTGAACGTTTAAGATGTCATACGAAAAAATAATGAGCGACACGTGCCTAAATAATTACGTGCGAGTTATTGTATCACTTGTCGAGTGTACGTATACTTCTTTCGAGCGGTATATTATTTGATTTTCATTATTGTCGGATCGTTCGATTCTTTGTGTGTTGTCGCTTTTATTTGCCGGCTAGGCAGGCAGGGCGATAAATGGGCATAGCGAAGCAATAACAAAAATCGTCTCGGAGATGCACAAAGGGGCTGGGGCGTGACAATGCTCCTTTGCGCGTCGCGACGCTAGTTAGACGACGCCCATTGTCGACGACGCTCTTTTCTTCGATGACACTAACGAGCCTCGACAGATTGAGGGAAAAGGAAGGAAGTGATAATAAAAAAACAAACAGGGTTGTCGATCATCAACGACAACACTGCAAAGGAAAAACTAGTCGTGATATGATTCCAATATATTAATTAAATGCAATTAAAAAACTTAAAAAA
Source organism: Plectrocnemia conspersa (assembly GCF_051122295.1). Taxonomy (NCBI): domain Eukaryota; kingdom Metazoa; phylum Arthropoda; class Insecta; order Trichoptera; family Polycentropodidae; genus Plectrocnemia; species Plectrocnemia conspersa. The sequence continues at coordinate 11,683,883 of NW_028277172.1, forward strand.
GTGGCCTGTCTCTATTCTCCTGAACATTATTGTATTATTAGTTGTTTTCGATAAGGCTATTCAATAAAGCTTTTAAAAGGGATTGTGCTGACAATCCGTCAATACTCAGTGATTTTCGGCTGCGTGCTTTGGATTGCCCTAAAGAGTCGCGATCGCGTTCTTTCTTCTTCACCGTCACGACCAGCACGTCTAAGCTTAAGAACGCTCCCATTTCACGTAACATCCAGTTTCTCAACGAACATACCAAATACAAAAATGTTTTCAGTAATATATATGAGGAGATGGAACAATTTATGTGGGATGGTTCACGTATATTCTAAATGTACTTTTGTTAAATAATATTGCTATAGTTTAACATTTCCTATATTTTAATAATTATAATAATTAGTGTGCGTATGTACACATATAAGTACATGTTCAGTATGTGCTATGTATTATATGCAAATTTAAATAAAAGTTTATTGTAGCTATACTTGACACATTGAATATCGCAACTTATTTATGATAATTACAACAAAAACATTTTTTGTCAACGTACATTTTAATGTACGTTGACAAAAATTTATTTATTTTAATGTACATTATAATTTTATTTAGAACGCAATTTTTAATGATTGTTTTATTTTAATTTTGCAATAGTAAAATCAGTAAATGTTAAAGTACGTATCGTGTATCAATAAAACTTATTTTGTGGCTTAAAAAGGTTGTAATTAAATTACCGAGATGACTTCAGGGCCAAATATTAGCGGTAAAATTAGGGGCTGATGAATGTGAGTAGGAACGCTGTCAAAGGATAACGGGATTTAATAAAAAAGGGTCTCAAAATGTGTTTATTACGTTGAGACACAAGGTATAAAAAGAGAAATATATCGATTTTTTTAAGAAATACGATAAATCTCTAACTAAATTAATACGTTTCATATGCATCATTATCACATTAAATACCATGTACACAAAACATGCGCACATGGTATTTAATGTGATGATGATCCATTTGTGTTATTTATTAATGACATAAATACAGCAATTACAAATTCAAGTTTTCTTCTGTACGCAGATGATTTAAAATTATATAAATGCATTCGATCTGTTGTGGACTCCTTCTCTCTATTAAGTGATTTAGACTCTATGGAGATGGGCTTCCGTTAACCGTCTGCCCTTTAGTGTCGGTAAGTGCCATACTGTGTCATTTTCTCGATCCCATTCGCCATCAGCTTATTTCTACCATCTCGGTGGTAACATTTTGACTAGAGAAACTTCCACTAAAAATCTCGGAATCACTTTCGAGAGCAAATGGAGGTTCTCTCTACACATACACGACGTCTGTGATAAATCTTCCAAGATGCTCGGCTTTGTATGAGGAATGCTTTCCACTTTGACGATCCGTCAGTTATTCGCATCCTCTATGACACCTTAGTTCGTAGCATTCTTGAATCTCGAGGAATATTCTCGAGGAATTCCAGTTTTGGGTTCCGGAACATTTTCGAGAATCACGATCGCGTCCTCTTTTGATGTCCGTTAGGGCTAGAACGTCCGCACTTGCCGACTCGCCTATAGCTGTGACCATCCGGCTCTTTAATACGCTGGCATTACATATTGACCTGTTTAATGTTAGCTACGAGGAGCTGATCCAGTTTGTATCATTTAATTTTGATATTTTATAATTTTTTGTTATGTTTATTATTTTTAAGTATCGTTATATTTATGTATATATACGTTTTTTTTTGTTTTGTAAATTTAAAATTTGTTTTCGACCATCGTGGCGCATTGGGATAACCTGTTAGGCCACGATGGTCTTAATTTAATCTAAAATAAATAAATAAATATGAAACACATTTTGTAAAAAAATCAATCTTACCTTTTGGTTTTAACGCTATTTACCCAAATCGATTAAAATTGTATCTGACTGCACTTCGATACGACTCCTTACAGATTGACGCTTGTTGCTAATATAACGTCGATAGAAAAATTATATACGTACTTTATACTTATACTAAACACTAATACTATTATATAGTAAGCTACTAATTGATTAATTAAAATTATCAAGAACAATTTATTTTTTAAATAAATAAAAAACATAATCATCACATATTTATTTATATTTTGTAAATTGTTTGATACCTTATTTTTGTATAACATATAACGTATGTACAATCTCATTAAACACGAACGATTATATCTTTCATCTTCTGCCTACACATTTTTTTTAATATCAAAAAGCGTTATATTTCTATATTAGCTGCTAATATACAAAATGTATTTTTTGGCGTAATCTCTTTGGCTCAGTACATGTTATAATCTATATAAATTTAAAAAATAAATATAACATTTCAGTACGATCCTTTTGATACGGGAGCACAAAATCAAAAGGAAAATATCAGATGCGGCTTATTTCATCGTGTTATTCCATCTCGATCATATGCTTCTTCCTCCGATACCAATATATCCCGATTAGAATTTGCAAAAGCGTCCTCAGACGCGGGCACGTCAAAGTGTACGATCGCAACGGCTATTATTCAAATTCCGACCCTCGGGTGTCCCTTTGGCCTTTGGGGGACCCGCAACCCGGACGGAGGCTTAGTCGCATTCCGAGCGCAGTCTTTTGATTTATGTTTCACTTTCATCCCTCGGCCGGAGCCGGCCCTGGCGCGCCCACAAACGCTGCAGCGCCGCAATTACCGAATTAAATTATCGCCTTTGTCCCGCGACCCATATTTGTTAAAGATGCAAAGGTAAGACGGTAACGAATTAATTACGAGCTATAAATGCGAAAGAATACCTACCGCCCTCTTTTGTCTCGCCGAAATTATTGTTCGGCGTTTGCAAATTGGAGACGTTTTCTCAGTGCGCTCAAACGATCGTTGTGTTGCGTAACCGCACTTTTATTCGTCTGCGGATGTTTAAAGCAAATTAGGACTGAGCAAAAACACGGTTTGGTAACTTTCTTTTGAAAAGTTTTCTACTTAAAATAAACGCTATGTCTGATACTTTTGGCAACAACAAAATATCCTACTTTATTTTACGAAGAATAAGATGGTTGATGAAAAGAAAGTGTATACAAAAACCACGATCTGTATTAAGTACCTCGAGGTAAACAATTCGGCTTGTTAGTTATTTATTCATTTACGTCTACTTTGACTGTTTATTTATTTAAATATTTAAATTTGATTATGAATTATACAACTCACACATACGAAAAATTATAAATATGTACCTAGGCAGTTATTTCGCTCTTCTATTGCAAGAAAAAATATGTAGCAAGACTTTTTGTAGGCCATTTTTATAGGCCATTGAAAACTAGACTATTATTATATGCTATGAAATTGAGTTGCAAAATTGAGTTGAACTCTGGAAGAGTGTAGCGACTGCTTTCTTAGTCTCCTCAGTTTACGCTTGCTCTGATTCCTCTGCTTATCTGTGCATTTCCCTAACCAATTTGAGCGAATGTAAATCTAATTTACAGAAACTTCCAATGGCTAATGGACTATGTAAATTGTGATCTTTTTAAGCGGCTTGGAATAATTGAAGCTTTTCCACTTGCTTGTGTACGACTCGAAGAGTTTCTCTAGCTGTCGCTGCAGAATTTATTACGACACGGTTTTATGCCGTTATCTTAAAGTGCATATCAATTTAAATATTGATCGTTGCGAGGCATCTCTAATACTTCTTAACATGTGTAATCGTTTTCTTCGCAAGTACATTTTTATGTTAGCCGTTTTTTCAATGAATGGGTCTGACTTTTGAAAGATATACTTTGCCGATGCTTTATTTGCAAATACTTTATTATTATATTCGTATCTCATTTACATGCTATGGATACAGTTGTATTTATAACCTTATCCATATAGTGGGAAATTTCAATACATCAATGAGTTATATCTTAATAATTATAGAAAATTATTTTCGCGGTAAAGAAAAAGCGAATATTACCGAAAAACTTTAACAAGCCGCTGATAGAATTGCCAATTAAAGCAAAAAATGGAAAATAAAGTTGAATAAATAAAAATCAGTACATATCAACTGCATAATTTTTGAGAAAGCCTTTGACAAAGTCATAGGTTATTATTAAAAAAATTGTCGAACCTCGGTTGCTCGGATAACTTAACTCGATTATTCTCGAGTTATTTAAGCAATCGTAGACAGTTTGTAACATATGGTGGCCGATTGTCAAAAGAATATTTTACCCCTTCGGGGGCTCCTCAAGGATCCAATCTGGGACCTCTGATTTTTGTGTTACCTATTAATGACATAAATACAGCAAATAAAAATTCAAGTTTTCTTCTGGATGATTTAAAATTATATAAATGCATTCGATCTGTTATGGACTCCTCTCTACAAATTGATTTAGACTCTCTGTGGAGATGGGCTTCCGTTAACCGTCTGCCCTTTAGTGTCGGAAAGTGACATACTGTGTCATTTTATCGATCCCGTTCGCCATCAGCTTATTTCTACCATCTCGGTGGTAACATTTTGACTAGAGAAACTTTCACTAAAGATTTAGGAATCACTTTCGAGAGCAAATGGAGGTTCTCTCTACCATACACGACGTCTGTGATAAATCTTCCAAGATGCTCGGACTTGTTATGAGGAATGCCTTTCACTTTGACGATTCGTCAGTTATTCGCATCCTCTATGAAACCTTAGTTCGTAGCATTCTTGAATCGGGATCTATAATTAGGAATCCAAAATAATTTGGAATTCAAAAAAGGTATTTAAGATACCTTTACATAGGACATTTGGTTATTATCCGTACTTATATCCCTGCGCCTTTCTTTTAGGAGCGTTGGGATATGATTCGCTGAGTTCTCGCAGAAAGCTGTATGTCGCTAAGCATTTTATCGAATTACTAAAAGTTGCTGTCGACAATCCAGCTATTCTCGAGGAATTCCAGTTTTGGGTTCCGGAACATTTTCGAGAATCACGATCGCGACCTCTTTTGATGGCCGTTAGGGCTAGGACATCCGCTCTTTCCGATTCGCCGATAGCTGTAGCCATCCGGCTCCTTAATACGCTGGCATTACATATTGACCTATTTAATGTTAGCTACGAGGATCTGATCCAGTTTGTATCATTTAATTTTAATATTTTATAATTTTTTGTTATGTTTAAGTATTGTTATATTTATGTATATATACGTTTTTTTATGTTTTATGAATTTAAAATTTGTTCTTGACCATCCTGGCGCATTGGGGTAACCTGTTAGGCCATGATGGTCTTAATTTAATCTAAAAAATAAAAAGTAAAATACAAAATAACTAATCAATTGCAATTTTTTATAAACGGCAACACTATCCCATTTGGAAATACTGCTAAATACCTTGGTATGACCAGACACCAAACTTCGGTAGAAGGAACTATTTTGGCTTATGGAGAAAAAAACTCCTAACTATAAATCCTGTGCAGTGCTATAAAATGTTTTGCTGCTAAATATGACCTAAACCTTAACAGAAAACGTTTGGACGCCAATAGGTGAACATTGTTTAAAACATAAATTATTTAATATAGAGTTTTAATGTTTAAAATAAAAATTTAATGTGCAATTCATCAATAGGCTTTAAAAATCAGATTTTTCGTACTATTTTTAACTGTTCATTGTAATGGTTCTAGGATACATTCACATAAAGAGCTTTAGATGAAGATTATTTTCGATATTTTTATTGTTTATAAAATTGTTTTTTTCAACCCATTTATATAATAAGAAAGATTTAAGTTATTTTTAAGATCAGGCATTTGAAACACTTTCGCTAAATCCGAATAAAAAAATAAACATATTTTATTACTTAAAACTGCACTGTCCATTTGATCGCCGTTTAAAGCTGAAATGCTACTGAAGAGCTGTCATTAAATAAACTGATTACATTTTCCCCAAACAATTCTTCAATCTGCTTTCAAAGTTTCCCATTTTCCAATTACACGCAGACAGATTGCGATACAATACGGTTTAGTTTCTCAACCGTAACCCTGTAACTCAAATCTCTTTGATGTTTCGGGCCAGTCCCGAGTAAACTGGCGTCGCCGATTATAAACTAATTATGACACGACGTCCCTTTGCGATCCGTATGCTATATACACAGACACCGAAAACACCTGTCCGCATATATCCGGCTCTTTAACACCTCTTCGTTTCAATATTACGGCTCGCATGTCTCTAATTGGCTGTCGAGGGGCTGTAAAAGGGTTAACGGCGCGCGTATGTTACGTTACGCCGCGTAACGGTGCAACGGCACGAAGTTTAAGTAATTTATTAATTGTTTCCGATGTTAGTTTAACGGTGTCGTGCCACTTTTAATTATGTTATTGTTTGTGTTTTATTATTATGTAAAAAATATATTTACATATAATATGATGGTAACAAAGGCTAACTGATTTTTATAAATTATTTATGCTAAAGTAAAACTAATACACGAGCAGATGTTTTTAAGCTTTGTTTTTTTAATATTATTTTAAGTTCATTGTCGATTAGGTTACGATACATAGTTACAAAATTATGCTAATAATAATTAATAATAATAGTACAGGCGGCCCTTGACTTTCGCACATAATTGGTTCCTGAAAATGTGCGAATGTTGAATGTCCGAAAGTCGAGGGAAGTAATAAAAATTGAAATTGTGTGTATTTTAAAATATTTATTTATCAAGTAAATATAAGATGCTTAAGAGGCGTTTAAGAGACACGATTAAGTGAGGTTTGCAGGTGTTTCCTTTAAAAAGTTATCAAAAGTTAACTGTCTTCCACTATTCTTTTTCTTTTTTTCATATAGTATTTTATAACATGCTATGTTTTTATTGATCGCCCTACGCACTTGAAATATGCGTTCTCCATTGGGATCACAATCTTTCATAATATTTAAAAAATTTTCAAAGTGCGTAAAGGCTTCATTCATATTTTTCATTGTTAAAGAGTTTTCCAAAATAAACCTGTCTCATCTACATTAAATATTTGGCTAGAGGAATATTCTCCATCTTCAATAATTTTGAATAATTAGGAAATAAATTCTTTTGCAACATCTTTATCCGCATCAGCCGATTCTCCAGTAAATTTATTACTATGAAAAGAATACCTCATTTTAAAATTGTAAAACCAACCGTTACTTGCTTGAAAAACCGTGTTAAAATATTTTTTTAATCTATCCTTCCAATCTTTGTGCAAACTAAGAGCTTTTGCTTGAATAATTGAAATACTCAGAGGGACATCTTTTTGATGTTGATCATCAATCCACGATGACAAAGATTTTCCATTTCATCCATTTTGTTTTTTTGCAGTGTTTTCTTGGAAACATATTTTTAAAGATTGTGGAAATATATCTTTATTTTCCACAATTTTGAACGCATTCTTTAATTATATTTTTATTTTGAAAAATTGAACATATTGAAGCAAAAAGTTCACCGCTATCAGAACGTCTAATAATTTCCATCTTTGCGAAATAGTGAATTGTGCGAAATTCGAACGTTCGAAAGTCGAGGGTCGCCTGTACTGTAAATATAATAACACATTACATTATGAGCGAGCTTAAGCTTAAAATGGCCAGTAAAAGCTTTCGCGAGCTTAATCACGTTAGTGCATCGGATGCATAGGTAGTGCACACACAACAATCAATTCACGGTTGACTCGATCTTTAGTTAATCACGTTCTAGGATTAATTATCATTATCAATTTCACAAACTGCAGATAGTAAGCCACTGTATTAGCACGCTTGTAAAGCTTTTGGAGCAAGGTTCACTAACGAAATTTAATGCAAGTTGTAAATCATATATTCAAATCAAAAATAAATATCAGTAGTTATTTTTAGATTTTAAAAATATTTAAATCAAATTATCTATTCAAAACGATTTTTTATGAATTAGTATTAAACATATATTGATTCGACTGCGCAACAAAAAATTTTACAACGGTCAGGTTTTAATCAATCTACCTTCGCATCAAAAAAAATATATTTTTCCGATTATTACATATTAAACAACAGTGATCTGCCGCGTAGCGGGTTTTAAATAAATCTCAATTACCGTTAGAAATAAGATGATACATTTTAATAAACCCCAGAGGGACCTGAGGTTTTTTCGTGCCTACTTAGCTTCGTCGGTACAACAACGAATTATATCAAGAGCTTGAAGTCATCAATTAAATTTAAATGCAACGTCATTTGTCAATTGAATAATATTTTATAACCCTGACGGTAAAAGGAGCGCAGGCAGACCACGTCTGCGTTGACTGTGGTCCAGTTTAGAGTGATATGGAGAATAGTTTTGAAAGAAGGATGTAGCGCCATAAATCAACTAAACTATGCGATCACTCCGTTTGACTCGGTTTGCAAATATTGTTTTTATCGCGTTTTAAAATTCATACAAGATTAAGAATAATCCACGATATCCATGGTGCGAAGTATTATGTGACAACTTGCATTAATTTCGCACAGTTTAGCGACATCATGCGAAAGTTGGCTGCTTGTTAGCTCCCGTAATGGCATTTGGTTCAGGGGTTTGGTGGCGTCGCGTCGCGTTGGGGCTCAGGGGGTAGGTTTAATTATATCCGGATGTATGTGAGTCTGCCAAGTGTGAAAAGGTTAAGGTCTCCGGTGACTGGAAGCAGTCGGGAGCGGAGCAGAGCAGCTTCTCGCCAATCAACACTCGGCTTATAACCGGATATGTTATATTCGAACGCGTTTTCAACTCTATCACTGCCTTATTGCCAATTAAGTGAGCAAATGCACCGTAAAATTGATCGTTTGTATCAGAGGACATTGTTTATCTGTAAAATAATATCTAAAATGAAAAGTTAGTCTTGACTATAAAAAGTAGTGGGCTGATAATATTATTACAGCACAACCGTACATAAAGTCATAGTGATTCCATTACTTACGTTACGCTTTTTTTAAAGTGGATTTGGAAAATATAATATTTAAACTTGTTGTGAGCTTGTTTCTATATCAGATCTACTAGAGTAGGGCTTCTTAAACTTATTTCATTTACGACCCCATTTATGATTTTGAATTTCTTTGAGACCCCAGATAAATATAAAATAAAGATATATAAATATTTCGTGCTGATTTATTGATTGAGTAAAAATATATATACATATGAAAAAATATAGTTTTAGAATTTGCTTACAAATATACAAAAATATAAAATTAAAAATTTCACAAAAAGTTATAAAATTGTATTTATTACAGTTACAAAAATTATATGCCGTATTTTTCATCAAAACTGCATTTTTTGCAATAACATAAATAAAAGAGAATATTGAGTAAAATATATCGTCGCAAAAATTAATGGTAAAAATCGTTTTTTAATGTGCTTGTTTTTTACTGCATAACAAATTAAATTTTGGTGCAATATTTGACACACTCTAACATTTTTTAGCGATGAACAATATTGGGATTTAATATGTGTTTAAGCTGAAAAAGTAATTTCAAATAAATATGTGGTGTTAAATCGCAGAAGAACACTTAATGCCATATCAAAGATTGTGGGAAATTCAGTTCTGGTTCCGATCCAGAATTCAGTCACGAGCTTTTTTGGAAAATCTTGTTTTAAGTTTGAGTCACTCGAAAGCTCAGCAAATTCCTCTTGAGCTTTATATGGCAGGTGATTAATCTTACGCAAGTCAATCCAAAATGGTTTTTGAATCCAAGATAACTTTTTGCAATCAATATTTGATATAAAATATTTACGAAACTGTGTTTCTAGCGCTTTTAAGTGGCCTATAATATTTTTTGCTATAAAAGTTTTACAATGATTTTTCTCAATTATAAAATTGTCGGCACTGGAAAACATTTCGAACGAATCCTTTTCTACCCTACTTTTCCAAATGTTGATTTTTTTAACAAAACTTTCAATTTTTTCACTCGAAGTAAATATATCGCAATTGTTTCTTCGAAGAGACAAGTTGAGATCGTTTCATTTTACATTAAAATCTCGTGATTTGGGGTCGCAACTAATGGTTTAAGAAGCCCTGTACTGGAGAATTCAATTCGAATATTTTAATATCAAATATATTCGCCTGCTTTTTAACTAGTTGTTATTCGATATTTTTTATTAATTATTCGTAAATTAATAATTTATATTTTTAGTGGAATTTATTAATTTTAAAATTTCTAAAAATCACAAAAAACGACAGACTCTTAAAACACAATCATTTATTATTTTTTAAGCGTAATTTTGTATTATGGGATAAAGGTTATGTCTGTTACCAAATTGTCTGGGACTAAAAGAGTTATGTAGTATTTACGTATTTTTTATTCTATAATATTAACATAAACATTTTTAACTCAAATTTAATTAATATTATTTTTAACATGAGTATAAGTATATAAGTTTACAATAAATAAATCTTTTGAAAATAAATTTAATTTAAATAGTCAAAAATAATAATTAAATGTGCAATAAATAAATCACTTAAATATCACAATCATCAATATAATTTTTATTTAAAACATGTGTTTCGAACCTGCCTGTTTTTATAGTAAATATATTTGTGAAAAAAAAAATTGGCGATACTTTGCCCCCTGGTATAAAAATTTAAAAAATTCAATGACAATTTCCTAGATTTCTTGTTCCAAAAGAAGAAAGATTTGGCGTCCGTATTTATGATTTTTTTTTTATTATTATTATGTTTTATTTAAAATAAATAATACATCGAAACAATTTTGCTAAACAATAAACATGATGAATCATGCGAGCGGTACCCAGATTACTTTATCGGTCAATTAATTAAAATAATAATAATAATAATATCATCACCGGTAATAACAGTATTGACTGTTTTTCTCTAGGTAATACTGGTATTATTTCAAACCCTACTGCTTTGTTAGTATCAGAAATATATATCTACCGGATGTATTCGGATATAATTTCATTACAACAGCTAGTAGATTACATTTATACTAGTTAAAATATAACTTCACTAAAAAATACACATTCACTTTAACATATGCTATTTACAATTCTTTAATAAATAGCTAAATATAGTGTTTTCTGTTATGGTTTCTTATGTATTTATGTGCCGCGCATCTCAATTTTATTGTTTTCAATTACGTTTTAACCAACTAATATAAATACAATAAAAAACATATATATTCTAAACGTCATATAATTATAGTGTTTCATATTTACTGCTTTACTGAATATACCACATTTTAAAATGTTTCGCATATATTTTATTGCGTAATGCAATCACCGCTGCAATATCATCCGAATTGAACATGCACTAATGCATCATAATGTTGTTTGTTGCGCACCTTGTTTTTCATCAGCGCCGGAAACCACTTTTCCGCGTTGTCAATCGGAAAACTAAATAAAGCCGACGCCGCCGCGGGAATATTCGATTTGCATAATGGAAAATGTGTTTATTGGCAAGCGGCAGAACCGAAGCGGCGGGAGTTTCATATTTACCTCTATTTTAGCACTGATTTTCAAAAATCTGTTCATTTTACAACATCATCCGATTTGCTCAACATTAATAGCAATATACACTTTATTAATTTCAATAATTAAATTTTGCACAAAATGTGGATTTTAGTTCGAAATTGCAATATATTAAATATTATGATTTAGCATGCAACTATTTCAACTTGTTATAGAAATAATTATTGCTATACTAGTAGCGAGATTATGAGCCTGAGATGTGGTGCTTGAGACAGCAAATGATATATTTTAGATTTATACTGACATTGATTATAGTATTCAATAATAATATAAGTATACCCTGAACTAACTTTACTAACAACATATTAATGTAGATCTTAATTAAAAATATATATTTTTACTATGTGGCACACTCACGCGCTTATCGTTAGTCGTATCTCTTAAATGAAAAGAGGTAGTATGACGCTTGTATGAACAAACTACATTTTAATTTACAATTATTTCACCAGTGAAATGTCATCATTGTCTGATGAATAAATGTAAAATATAAAGTGTGTCCGTCACATTTTTTAATGAGTTGTTAGTAAGTTATGAATGTGCAGGTCAGGAATCTGTTTCATATTAAATATCATTACAGATTTTTTTTACAGAAAAATTTAATATTCACTTCAACTGCAAGTAAGTGGCGATCACGCGCGATATGGCGCATGGTCTTCTTGCATTGCCTGAAATGAATTATACATTCTCTATTACAATTCCACTCGCTTCCGCGAATTCCAGACGACGCATTTCGCGATTTGCTTGTTACTATACAAGAGCGAAAATTAAATCGGACATTACTATTCTATTCAGCGGTCTTCACAAGTGTATGAAGGCAAAAATATCGCGAAACCATCTCACATAGAGGTAAACATCCCTACCGCTACTTTGCATTATATTGATAACGTCTGCATTGTACGGCTTCGCCATTATATATGAGATATTTAGTTAACCCTTTATATAAAATATAAATGATATCTTCGTCTGCAATTATCTCATTTATAAATCAGATTGCTTTTAATAAATTCCAAAGTCAGATATTTTTTGAACTCTTATACGTTATAATATCGACAAAATATTTACGTATTATTTTTGTATGAGTTCAAACTGATGCAGGACAATAAATATTACTTTTGTATTTGGCGAGGGTACTGTTAGTCAAAGAACTGTAAAACGTTGATTCAAAAATATCATAATTGCAAATAATCACAGTTCTACAAACAATCGTTCGGACATTCGTAGCATACGTTTCTCGATATCTAAATTAAAAAATTGGACAAATGGGTACCGCACACACTGACCGAAAGACCAAACAGCGACGTTTCAAAGTATGCTATTTACTAGTTCTAATGAATAGTAAACCATTATTAAAGAGAATCATTACATGCGTTGACATAATTTATTTACTTTTCATTATTACTAATGTTTAATCACTCAAACATTTATTATATTATGGAAGATTTTTTTAAAAATGAGTTTCATAATTTTACACATTACTAACAACTATAGAAGTATGAATGTGACAGGTGAATTTGTTTTTATATAACTTAGCAACTCTTATCTGTATTGTGCAAAATGCCGCGCGTTATGGATGCTGAATGATAATATAATTTCAATATCTCGTTTTATTTAAATACACAAGAGAGAAACAACTTTCACGAAGATAAGTTGAGGCAAATGGTATTTGAGTTTTAAGTGCAATTTAATATAGCTCTGTTTTAATTTCAATCCAAAAAGAGCAAAACAAAGTTGCACTTCAACTTCTTTTAACTCTTGATTAACAGCCAATTCATAATGTTTATCTTCTCAGACAACTCATCTGTGTATTTAAAATATTAACAAATTGGAAAGTAGGGGTGATATGGACAAGCAAATCAAAGTCGTTTAGTTTTATATAAATTAATAATTCGTCTTATCAGTGCCGGTTAAAAGTATTTTATTCTTACATATCCAATCCGTTCTACAGCTCCTCATTTGACGGCAAATCGTTTTCTAAGCCACTTTAAAGTCAAAGTTATCTGTTAATCGCGCGCAAAGTATAGAGATGTACTTGTGTATGTCTTCCGGAAAACCTCATACCTCTATGATCACAAGCTTCATACACGTTACTTAACTTTTGTACATGTTTGCAGACCGCGGTCCACGCCATCCACTGACTATATGAAATTTTCCGACCGCGAATCAATGTTTATGGCGCGCGCCAACTTCGGCAATATGCCCAGAAACTTAGCAAATTACCAGCGACGTGCGAGTGTGTGAACCGGCGGTGCATCGCGATTTGATATCTTCATAAACTTTAGCGAATAACTGCGAGTTATTGCACAACTATGATGGGCGAGCTTCATTACTTTCTACAAACTATTATGAAGTTCATACGCGTGTGTCAGTCGAGAAGCGCTAATGTTATGTTGTTGGGTTTGAATGAAAATTCTATTTATGAAGGCTTGTTATTTTTACTACACACATCAACAAATACGTGCACATACCAGTATAGATAATATATAATATATTAATTTTAGGCTTCAAAAAATGTCACTTTATATATGAACTGCACGTAGTAGAACATGTATTAATAATATGGAATTCTGACACGATAACATATTCCTAATTAATATAAAGATTAAAATGAAAAAATATACTTCTGTCTTAATAAAAACTAGTTTAGATATATTCCGTCTAAGTTTATTTTAGGTGCACTAGAATTCTATGCTTGACACACGTGTTTATTTTTTAGTTTAAATTACAAAGGTCAATATATAATTTTTAATTTACAGATAAATAGATATTATGATTAGCGTTTCTTCTCGAGCCATTTATTATTAAAAATTAAATTTTACGATTTTTTTTTAAATATTTTACAATCGCTGCAGTTTTAATATACCGCTGCATAAAAAAGGGTAGATTAGCGGCAGATGTTTGAAAATATGTGTTATTTTTTAAAAGCTTTTAATACAGATCGGAAGTATTTGAATTTTCTAAACTACCTTAATCGGCCTAAGCTTAGATTTGGTAATCTAAGAACTACATTAAATTATTAAATAAGCGATAAAAGTATTAGACTTATTATATTTTTACTGCTTTTTTAGAAACTGTATTCTTATTTAGATTCCTCAAATTATAAAAGCATTTTAATTTTATAAAAACAAGACCAAGGATCGTTTTCCATATTAATTACAATTATTTGCTTAGATGAGATCAGAATTAATAATTAGTATATTACTATTATTCATATCGATCATCACTTGAACGATAAAATATGATGATCGTGATTTTAAGCTCAGTAATGCATTTATGGTATGAAAAATTATATAATTTGAGATCAACTCAGCTCATCACATGTATAAACCTAAAACTAAAATAATTCCGGTCCACTTTACAAGAAAGTCTGAGTAAAAATAAGTACATATTATTAAGTAAATACATAAGTGTAGATCACTTTAAACTCAATCTACACTCATTCTTTAACACACTTAACTTCAATATCTCTATCTACACAATATGTGACTCTTTCGACATAAATTTAATCATGTATACGTATCATTATTTTTATAAATTTATATACATACATATATAATGAGAATACTCCGCTCGATTCCGGAAATGTATACTTTGATCCTGTTTCCGGTGTCCCACCCATCGTCTGGGAATTCCCCAGTCCGGTGTTTTGGGCCCAGCCTTTGAAACCGTCTCATGGTCTCCTGGAGAATTCTGATTGAATTTTCATATTTAGCCCCTTGTGTTTGCCTTGGCATGCTCTCTTTTTCTCTTTCTTTCGGCTTTGTCGCATGAAATTCTCTATAACATGTGCCCGTTTTATGAAAGAATGGAAAACATCTCACCGCGCTCTTTGGGACAGCTTTTAAAATAAACTATGATATAATAACAAATATCGAGTATACATATTCTCGTAAATATATAGCTATTATGTCGGCCAAACTCATCGTATTATTATTATAGTTATAGTTACTTATGCTAAAAAAATCTTAGATGTATATAACTATTACATATATTAAATTTAAAGACATTTCGTCCATACCTTAATTTTTTTTAATTAACCTGCTCATACCTGAATTTTTATTTTTTGTATAATTTTTATTTTTAAGAATTTATTTCTGGAAAATACTGAATGCACATTATAATGTACACTGGGTCTTAAGTAGTGCAAATTACTTTTATATTTTTATAAATTTTTTTAGAAAAACTATATAAAAAATACAAACTGGACCTAATGAAAGTTTCGAAACAAACTATAGTTTTTGAACTTATACTAGGTTAATTTGTTTATGTTATGTTTGGGTTTAATCATAAAATAGACATCAAATCGAGTTTCATATATTTTTTCGCAAGTAAAAATATATAAAACTAATTATTTATCTAGCAGTGAAAAATGCATTCATATATTATTTCACTTAAACAGTTAGTGAAATTATATTTGTACAACTAAAAATATAACACACATTCACTAATATTTTCTAAACGTTTTTTGCTGTTAAAACCCAAACTAAACTTAAACGACATAAATAAATCTAACTGATTTTTTAAACTTTGATTAGGTCAAGTTGGGATTGGCTAATTCGTTTAGGTTATTTTAAGGTTTGAACCGCTAATGGACGTTACGCAAATAAAGTTTTATATATATTTTATAGGACCATATAATGACATTAGTGTCTATCAGTTAAATTATATTTTTGCTACGTCAAATAGTAAAATATTTGAATAAATAATAATTATGCGCTAAAATAATCTTTGGAGAATAAAATATTAACAGGACACATATGCGCTAATTTTAATACGAAGTAGAGTACGGGACTTTTAATGTTAGATATAGAAAAAGCATTTGACACAGTATGGCATGGCGGTTTGAATCATAAATTATACAAAAACAAAACCCTATATTATCTACTACGCTTAATACGCTTATACCTGAAAAGTAGAAGCTATGTTGTTTCACTAAATAATGAACGCTTGAACCCGCGTAAAATTCCAGCTGGTGTTCGTTAGGGAAATTTTCTCGAGCCATTTCTCGTATTTTTTAAACGAACGATATCCCAAAAATAAAAAATACGCGTTTATCTATGTACGCTGACAATACATATATTTTAACTAGTAGCGAATAGATTACAAAAATCTTTTGAAATCATTAATAAATATTTTGAGAGGTGAAAAATTAAAATCAACCAAATTATAACAAAAGCAATTACTTTTACAAAACGTAGATAAACTTTGCCACCTCCTCTCCTAAATGAAAGTAACGTCAAATGAAAAATAAGCGTTAAGTACCTGGACTTCAAGCTTAAATTTAATAAACATATTTTTGTACTTTGCTCTAAATTTGCCATTGCGACCCTTAGACCAATATGTAATAGAAAAAAGACGCTAACTATAAAAAATAAAATATTAATCTATAAAAAAAGAATTACTCATTTTAACATGTCAGGTGTAAAGTAACACCAGTAATACTATTTTTATAAAAATAGTAAATAAACCCTTCTATTTCTTATCTTAAAAAAATGCATATAAACTTTCAAATACCAACAATTAAAAAAAACTGCCATTTTCTTACCAGAAAATATTATAAAAATATCTAGCAAAACCACACTAACCCTGTGTCTACGATAAAAACAACATTAAATTTAACAACAAGCATTATTGCTTTTAAGGCTAAAGACAACATACCAATAATTCTAGTGCTCAAATGATATATACTCAAATTATCAGTAAATTTATTGGGTTTTTTGTTTGTTTCCAGTATTTTTATTTTTCTTAACCAATAACATGTATATTATATATAATTAGCATGTCCATAAAATTATTTATATTATCGAAATATACGTATATATATATTTTCTTTAGTAGTGAATCTACCGGTCAAAATATATTTGGATATGATACAGTTTGAGAAATTATATTTATACTAGTGAAAATATAACTTTACTAAAATATACACATTCTTAGTAACAAATATTTCTAGTATTCAAACAAATTTAAAATCTTTCTGCAAATATTTCGTTCAGTTATATTTTATAGTGCGTTGAACCATAAGTATTAAATCGCAATCTGCGATCAAAAACTAAATTAAGCACGTTTTTCAAAGTATTTTTAATACATGTTTGTCCGTATAAATATCTACTGGAATTTAATGAATCATATCCATGTGCTTCTAAAATAAAGTTTCTTGAATATTCAGACGGAAATGAGCCATTTTCTTTCAAAATCAAATTTCTTAAAAAAAATGAGAGATATAAAATTAAAACTCTTATGAATATGTGTACACCTATATAATTTTTCTCTTGCGAAAAAATATTTGTAAGTTGAAATTATGACGTTATTAGTAATATACTCAAAATAAAGTAATACTAATACTAATAGTATTGTAGATAAAACAAGATTTAATAATATTTATATTTATTATCTTCGTCTTTTTGGCTTACATGTTGTGTCGTAGTTTGATGGATGGACGTATACCAAAACATACGTATAGTATGAATCGAAATAGAATTTTATCTTGCCTCTAGCTGTAAAGGCGGTCATAAATTTAGCATATTTGAAAAACATGTCTCTTCCGTTAGATTTTTCTCCGGCTACGGGCGCTCCTTCTGCGAAATAACTCCCGACGTACATGTTTCTCGTGTGTATGTAATAATAATAGGGTTGAGGTCGTTTTCAGGGAGTCCCGCTCTCCGCCAAGATCCCCGGTATTGTTTCGCAAAAATATCCAATTTACCCGCGTGTGTTGTATGGTATGTGTGTGTGCCCCTTGTTATGCGCCGTGGACCATAGTGAAGGTGCTCTCTCTTTTCGCCCGGAGCAGAAATCTGGGCGAGGGCGGACGAGACCCACCCCCGCCCCTAGACGTCGTCGGATTTGTGCCGCTGAAAAAGGACAGATTTATGACAAGGGACTGACTTCGGTTTGCCCTCAGGGCTGCCGGTCACCGGTCGCACTTTCGAGAATTTCCCTCATTCGTTCACTATGATGCACCGTCGAATATTCGCGTGGAATTATACACGGATTTTTACTTATACTTTCTACTCTTATGGAATATATTGTTTATTTTTAATCTTTGGAAACTGTCATGCTTTATATTGAGTTAGAGTAGACATAGACACATAGTCATACTATCTGTCAAATTCCGATCAACGATGTTTTATCTTATAATAAGAGTTCCCACAAGATGCCACGTGAGTGACACTGATCGTTGTTGTCAAGTTTTTAAACAGCCCACAATAAAACCTATTTATCAAAGAAGATTTTGATCTAAAATAGTGCTAAATTCATATATCTGAGCATATCATAATTGTATTGTATTTTATATTGCCGCAAGTTCCTAAGCCGCTAACCCTGATATACTTCATAGGACAGTCGTCACCTTTATTGTCCGAGGCACCTGAGCGTCGTCAAGCTCTCGCGCCCTTCCTACCCCCATCCCTCGCCATATCGGCTTCAGTGTCTTTCGCC
Organism: Plectrocnemia conspersa; assembly: GCF_051122295.1. Lineage (NCBI taxonomy): Eukaryota > Metazoa > Arthropoda > Insecta > Trichoptera > Polycentropodidae > Plectrocnemia > Plectrocnemia conspersa. The sequence continues at coordinate 11,702,743 of NW_028277172.1, forward strand.
TTGTCGAAGAAGACCAACGACCCAATATCGGTCGCCCCATAGTCGTCTCATGCAATGTGTATTAAACCCAATATATCTTGTACGAGAGGGCCGTGTTATTTTCGGTGACGTCGAATCAATAAAAAGGGCTCGTGGACCTCATAAAAGTCTCGGCGAGAGATTCAGAGAGAGAGGATGAGGGGCGGTCGTGTGTGCGTTACGCTTTATCTGTCGGTAATTTTATCAAATACGACGATATAAAACGACGGCACCGCGATTGTGTGCGTTTTACGCGGTGCTAATTCGTTTATGTCGGGAGTATAAATTATGGGATTTGCTTTTAATTTTGGTAGACGTAAAAGATGATGGCAAAAAAGAGAGCGAAAGTGCAAGCCACAGATGTTTTTTTATGGACGTTGATATCATAATGGAATAATAATCTGCTCCGCTATATTTTTATTTATATTAATGAATTCGTCATTGTTTTACTTGATACGCCACATTAAAAAAATATACTTATCTAATACGTATTTCAATATCTGCAGAGTTCTTGAAAAATATAAATGAGGAAAACTAATAAAATATGTGTAGCGACTTCAGACTTATTTTAACTTGATGACATATTTTATTGAAAAATATACAATTAAAAACTCCCACATGTTAGAAGAAGTTATTAATAGAGTTTTTTTACAATTTGTAAGTTCTCGAGCATGAAGCTCAGCTTTCGCTACTGTTTCATAAATAAACGCTGTGTTTTTTCGGTGAAGAATAAAGAGCAAATTATTGGGAGAGAACAATTTGGATAAGATACATACACGAGAAGCTCTAATCAAAAATGTAGAAGTAATTTTCTATAATGGGATATGACACCAGAATAAGAACAATACGTAGCATATACTTTAGCACTAATTTAACTAATTGAAAAAGGTGTTGAACATATCTCTGTACTCAATAAATCTGATAACATTACGACCATTACAGAATATGGTATGAGCTCATAGTTATAACGACTTTACCCTATTTGAGTTAACACAGTCAGTTCACATATTACGGATATACGTTCGATATATCAATACTCTTGTTTATATGATATTTTGAACGAGCTTAGAGAAATTAAAATTATTACTATATTTTTTATATTTATTAATCAATTGGAGTAATGATAAGTATATCGAACGCATATTCGTAGTGTGTGCTTTAGAGCTAATAGTAGAAAACTTGCCATCTCAATTATGAATAATGATGAAATAGACAGCTCTAGAACTGACTGTGTTAACGCAAATATAGTATAGACGCGTTTTTAAACTGTGTGATGATTAAAAATTCATTTAGAAAATATAAATATTCTGTACTACAGATTTCAAAACTCTTTAAGATTACTTAAAAATTATATTTTTTAAAAATAAAAAGGAAATATTTTATACATATAAAGCACTAGCTGTATATGGCTTATGTTATTAAGAACAATGTGCATTAGGTTACGTAACAACGAAATATCTAATTTGATATTAAAAAAAAATATTGCCCCTCGCTTTACATGATATATACAATACTACAACATTTTTTGGTCAATAAATGTCTTATTTAAAACTTACAATGTTTTCTTTGGTTATTTTTATTATCAAAATAATGATACAATTATCTTTTAAAACTACTCAGTTGTTCAAAGAAATTGTTATGATAATCCATGCTGCGTAATGATTACTTTTATTTATTTTTTAAAACACATAAAGCAGACTTTCTTTCTCTGAACTCCTTCGATGTCAACTCTGATTTTTATACTTTATTTGGGTTTCATTTTTTTTAAACGTACCTATAACATCACAGTTTATTTTTCTTATTTTTTTATCTCACAAATAACTATCGTTATGAAAAATTCAAATCGAACTAAGTCGTAAATATTATGTATGAAATTTCTCTAACAATAATCTTTTCAGCTCATATAAACATAAAAAAATGCTAGAACGACGTCCAGGAAGTCTTGTTTATAGCACCTGTGATGCGAAGAATTTGCTCTATTATTAAATAATTTTCAAGAAATACATAGTGGTAAAACAAGTATTTGTTTGAGGTGCTCAAAAAACAGTTTCTTAGATATCTTAGAAATTAATAAAAGTAGCGATATTACCCAACTATTTTTTTAAGCACACAATTCAACCTAAAGTCAGCAAGTTAATAAATTTATTTAAAAGTAATCTTACGACTTTATCAGTTACAAAATCATATTTAAGAGCTTTTATTGCACTAATATAATAGATATATACTTCAGAGTATAGCAAGAAGACACATTTATATCCATAATAAATATAACTTGGCTAGATAAAGAGGCGCATTGTTTTATTCTTGTAATCGTTAAAAAAACATATATTGAGCAATTTATGATATTTTATTTTGCGAGACGTTAGTTGCCATCTTCTTTAAATTTGATAATTGTTGTATAGTTCTGAATTATAATGACTAGGAGAAACTAATTTTAAATTATTAGTGTCTTAAATGAACTAAAAGGATGAAAAATATATCTCCTAAAATGTAAGGACGAAGTGAAAAATCAGCGTTGGGTCGTAACAAAGTTGTAAAGAAATCTAGATAGGCGCTAATTATGCATCACGATCCTTTTAAATAAAATAATGGCGAGAGAGAAGGAAAAAACTTTTTGCATTCATATTTGTATAAATTTGGGTTACTTTTATTTTTACTATGTTAGTGAATGGGCAGATTTTCTTCCCTAGGGTTTCTTCAGCATCCCGCGACGCCAAGCCTCATCCATGCTCGCGTTCTTATAAATATTTCACAACGGATAATGCCTTAGATGCGGTCGATTTGGGGGGGGGGGGGCACATCCGAAGAAATGCCGACGCAAATATTTGTTTCTTTAAATTGAGTATTTGTTGTAATGTAAAAGTTTCCGGCGGAGGCGCATCCCTCCGACCGACCGAATGTTTGCCCCGGTCGGGATTTTATTTATTCCGATCGGATCAATGCGGCGGAAGAGATGTAATTCACTTTCGCTCCCGGGGAATCTTTTGGCCCATTTATGCGGCCGTAAGGAACGCTTTAGTCCGGCGATTTTATTTCTTTAATATTTTCATTTTTTAACGAGAAACGCGCCTCGCTCTGATATTTAATAAATTTTCGAAGAAAATATGTGAAATCCTATTTAGAAAATCGCGAAAAATTCCCTCAGGTAATACAGTGGCCTTCTTCTTCGTTTAATTTTTCAATAGGACGCAAAAATCTTATGTAAAAAATAATATGCACAGCACATATTTTATAAAATATGCTGGCATGTATTAGCTTTAATTTTTTAGTGGATATATGTATGTAACAAATATAAACATATAACCTTCAACGGGCTTGAAGTGTATTATTTTTAATATTTATCTGAGACTCGATAATAACTAACGGAATAACGGTAAATATATACATGAAGTTTTTTATTTAATAATTACTACTCGTAGGTTGCAAAGTAGTTCATTTTTAATAAGCCTAAGTACAATTTAAGAGAACTTCGATCATTCGCAACTTTTTTGTTTCTGCTTATTGCCTTAACGCATAACCACAGACACTGCAACCAGTTCAGCATAATTTTAAAAGCCTTGCAACATGAACAGTTGTGATCAAATGCCTTGCAGTTGACGTTTTCTTTCGTCGCTTTCATTCAATAATATGACACGTAAAACGAGTGACTAAGCCAACAATGAATAATTGATTTACGCACAACAAAATTGGATATTTTTGCGATCATGTGAAGGTTATTAAATGCGTGTAAAGTTTCCGCACAATTTACTGTAATACAGCCGCGTGTGGTATTACAAGCATTATTAAGCGCGCTATGACAAAGCGCTACTGTTATCGAGAGTTATGTTATAATTAATTATTAGCGTGATCGCTTCAGTTAGTTTTATATGGTTCTTGTCACATTAATTAAAAATATGTTCCAGTCTGGAATCACTTTCACACATGTCATTTATTTTTTTAAGAACTGAAAGATAATATTGCATTGTCACGCAATCTGCATTTACCTGTTCAAAATTGGTACAGTAAAATTAATTTATTTCTTTATAAATGAAACATTAAACAAGCCTAAAGTTTTTACTAATCATTTCAGTATTTGGTTATATCTAATAATCATACAAATTAAATTTATGAAAAAAATATTTTTTCTGACAATATGATTTTTTGCATTTTACTTCAAAATAAGTTAAAATAGCATATTAATATTTTTTAAATAATATCAATAATATTATTATTCAAAGAATATGTATACATTTTATGTTAGCTAAAAATAAACGCGAACTTGATATTGAATTAATAATATAAGTACCTAGTATTTGGCACAAAATGTAGTGGTTACGCGTAGACGCATACAATGGCGCGGCACTAATCCAAGTGAATGACATCCAGGGTCATGTTTCTATACTGATCATATGACATATTATAAATAGTATTACTTTCACATCATTTGACTCACATCCCACACGTCATATAAATTCAGAACTTGACAACATTTCCAATATGCATAGAAAAATCACATAAATCGTATACCAAAACTAATTAATTATTTTTTGTTGTTATTTACATAAAAATAAATAAATAAAATAATTAAAAATAAATTTAATATTTTAAGATTATCTTATCTATTTTTTTTAATTCAGAGTCGAAATCAATGAAAAAATTTTCAGCGACTCCACAGCCCTGAATGAAACTTTTTTTCTAGCGTTTAATACCAAACACTGCATCTATTGTATGTGGTGGTTTATATAGATTTGATTTCAGAAAATTTTTCCTGTATTAAACTTTCCAAAATATGCAACGGTTTATGATTTTACTTTAAAATAAGTATAAATTATATCACTACGCTAGATATGTAAACCAAAAAAATAGCGTTTAAGAGTAAAATATTTTCAATATAATTTTTTTTAAATTCTGCTAAATTCTATTTTTAAAATAATAGTTTATAGTAATATACATTTAATTTTAGCTTCAAGTAAGATATATGTATATACATTTTTAAATCTAAATTTTATATGTTTGCGGTTCATAAGTTTTAAAAATACTATTACGGACAATATTTATTATTAATTTACCATTAAATAGTGTTATTGATTTATTGTTGCTTTTATTATAAATTTTCAGAGATCTTATTTTTTATTGTAAGTCTTCGGTTGCGAAATAAAATGCGACGGAACTAAGAAACACAATCAACAACTATTAAATAAATAATGAGACTGTAAATCAGTGACATCTATTTTATTATTTATAAACTATTATTAGATGTGACTATGCGCGACCTAGCTCTATTTTATTTTAAATATTCATCTATGAGATTCGGAGAATCTAAGATAACCTAATTTGTGATAATCGATCGGATTTATAATTACAATACATAACAATTACTATTTGTGATCTCCCACACGCAATATGTTTTAATTAGATTTGAACCTAGATTTACGTGCTGGTTAATAAAAAAGATATGCACATTAAAGATATCAATGAATACCAACTGGAATTAAATAAGTTAAAAAACATGAAATAATGAGTTTTCTCGAAAATGTATCGAGAAAAATCCAAATCAAAAATTCTTGAAAAATCAACTTATTTTTCAAGAATTTTCCTGAATTTTTTTAAATTAAATTTAAATATTTTTCGATGTCTTACAATCGCTTTTTTTCTACACCGATGCATAAGAAAGAGTAGGTTCGTGCCTTGTTTGAAAATATATACTTTTTTGAAATCAGCAGATTGCACAAATGTATGGGGACTTTTTAGAAAGTTACGCCATTAAATTTGCCTATCGGCGAATTTAAATCTCGTTTTTTTAATAATCTTTTTCTATATATATCTTGTTCAAAATATAAAACATGTAAAGTAGCTACAGCTGTTATTAACAATTTTCTTTACGATTCGGGAGCCCGAAATTCCTTCGTAACTCGACGCTCTGATCCTTTGATTATTTGCGTCCATCATTAATCATCATCTTATTGAAGTTTGTCTTTTTCAACGATCATCTAATTCTCTGTTTAATAATAATATAAAGATATTTACAATAATATATAGTATTGTTTGTCACGTCATTATTTCTCGAGAATTCTCTAAAAAATTCGAGAAGTGAAAATGAAAAACATCGAGAAACCAGTATAATATATCCTAGAGTGGACATTGCCTTCATTTATGATTATCCTTTTCCTCGCTTGGGCTAGTTTAATTCTTAATACACAAAGCTTATTCAAAGTTAACCGCATTGCAGGCTTCGAATCGTCTGAGCGAGATATTTATCCGGCCCTCCTTGTATAATATTTCAATTATTTTTTTTTAAAATTTACTTTTAGACGCCTGCTGCTACTGAAAGTTGTAGATACTAAAAAGTTTTACAATAATTTGAAACAGCATTTGACTTATGTTTAAAAATATTATAAATGTAGATATAAAAATTCTTTGCCTCGTAACTATAATATTCGCACTAAAATTTCTTAAGACGCTATTTTAAGCAGTTCGCGCAATTGCTAAGATCTAATTTCCATTGCTTTCAAATCGCTAATCTCTTGTTTATATGTAACTACATACACACCTGTCACTCGTCATACCCTTCACCATCCGCGATTCAATCATCTCGCCGCATAATGGGCATCTTTGAGACGTGAAAGCGCTCACCTGACCACGCGAACAATGTGCGTCTAATTCCAAAGGTGTGTTTTCTTTGCTCGGCTCGTATTACACGCGAACTGGGTAGACAATGGTGCTTAGACCCACGTGAATTCGCGAATTCTCTCGATAGATGTACATATATGTATATCATATCATATTATGATCATCATCGAGGTGCGCCCACGGAGGACGTCTTGATTTAAAGTAAACAATACCACGAGTATAATATATGTATAGTATGGCTATGAAAGTTCTGCCCCTTTATATTGTACATCTAAAGCTTAGTTTGTGTGCTCGCCCACGATTTCTCGCAATGTCTTGTATAACAAAGAATTTAATCAATTCATTTAAGGTATATATAACTTTAATCAATGTGAATATAATTCTAATCGATTTTTTTTTATTGTTGCAGATTTTTCTACTTGTACCACTTCTCTTTTTATGCTTATCATTATCGCTTCAACGGACAGTACAGCAGCCTAGCTCTGGTGACATCGTGGCTGTTTATACAGGTAATATATTATTATGTTCGAAATGTTGAACAATTTTTATTTTACTTCTTGTTTCGATCAAGCTCGATCAGATAAATTGTGAAAGGCAATGACAATATAATTGACGTTATTTTAAAAATTTTTATCTTAAGAGATATTTTTATCACCTTCCAATCTATTACATCACAGTTATAATAAAAATTTGATATAAAATATTCTTCGACAATTGTTAAACATACTATTAAATGTCTTAAAAAAATTATGACAAAGTAATTGTATTTACAAAAAATGTTTAAAACTTTAACTGGCTATATTTTAAAATAGTATTTATGTAACTACAGTATTTCACTAAGAGAGCAATATCTACATAAATATAACAAGAATGGCAGTCTCGAACTAATTACAGGTTTATTCGCTTTAAAACTTAATCCCAGACAACGTTGAGTACGGACCGCGGGTATTATATAATATTTTATTATACCGACTTCATTATCCAGTTACACTGTTTTATTAGCATTTCTATGTAACTTGATAATTATTATTTCAGATTTTAACATATTTTCATATATTATATTATATACGTTTTTAATGCACATGTGCATTATGAATTTTCTGCACAAACATTTCTCGCGTACATAATATTCTAGTTTTTAAAATGTTTTCGGTGGCGCTGAAACAACAGGTTTGTAACGCGAAAAAGCTTTCACGGCTTTCATCTTTGCCGCAGCAGGCGTAGTCTTCATTGCGTCTTTTCTCTCCGCCGACACTGACTGATAGTTGTTAGTTTTGTCCCCCGTAACGTAGTTAGGGGTCCGTGAAATATTTTCGTGTCTTTTTTGAGTTATCGCCCAGCGCGGATTACGATGTCCGCGCAAAGAAAATTATATTGTCATATTTGTCATCCCCTCTTTTGGCCCGTCAAATTTAAATTTAACAATCGCCCTGAGATTTACATTTTGCGAATGCAGCGCCTAGATTGTACGTGTTTCTTCTCTGTATTTAATCTTATTTATGGTGTTTAAAAAATACAAATTGTCAAAATAAATATTATACACAACAATCGTCTTACATAATAAATATGAATGGCAAAAAAACAATAAATAAAAATATACTAGAATTTTTCTAATATTTCACTACTCATTCAATATTGTATATATATAAAAAAAGATAATTGAACATTTATTACCTGTAATGATTTTTATTACATATACTAATTACTAAAATATGAAATTAAAACACAAATGTTTTAATCTTATCAAAATTAATCTCGTGCTTTATTACATGCAGATAATAAAATTATTGCTTTTCAGTGTATTTTTTAAATGATTCAGGTACAAAATAGTAACACTAAAGGGTCATTCAAAAGTATACCTAAGCAATTTATATAATATGTAAAAAATACAAGTTAATAATACTTATTAAAAAATACTTTTTTGTACATACATATGCGGTTGAAGCAATTTGGAATATCAATTAAAATTTCGGGTTTTACAGCCTTTGGGGCTCATAATCATTATATATAGACCATATATTTATAATTCATACTATAATTTTATCAAGGTACACTAAATTATTACATTTTCGCCGTTTTAATAACATGAGATTTTTAAAGACTGCAATGAATCATAATAGTTACGATAATATGTTTATGTATTTATTTTTGCCTTTCACATATTCAATCATATAAATATTAAAAGTATGTGTAAGCAAATTATATTTAAGTTGACTTGTAACTAAAAATTCATAATCAATCAGTAGTAAAAAAATTAAATCCAATATTATTTTAAATGATGTAAATTTCACCTTCAGTAACAAAGTGTTTATAAAACTAGTCTTTGAATACTTTTATTCAACCCTTTTGAATTAAGTGTAGGTACAGTTTGTCAATAAGGATTAATCACCTGATGCGTTACTGCATAGCAGTACAGGCGGCCCTCGACTTTCGCACATAATTGGTTCCTGAAAATGTGTGCGAATATTGAATGTACGAAAGTCGAGGGAAGTAAAAAAATTGAAATTGTGTGTATTTTAAAATATTTATTTATCAAGTTAATATAAAATGTTTAAGAGGCGTTTAAGTGGGGTTTGCTGGTGTTTTTTTTTGAAAAGTTATCAAGAGTTAACTGTTTTTAACTATTCTTTTTCTTTTCTTCATATAGTATTTTATAACATGCTATGTTTTTATTGATCGCCCCACGCACTTGAGATATGCGTTCTCCATTGGGATCACAATCTTCCATAATATTAAAAAAATTGTCAAGGTGCGTGAAGGCTTCATTCATATTTTTCATTGTTAAAGAGTTTTCCAAAATAAACCTGTCTCATCTACATTAAATATTTGGCTAGAGGAATATTCTACATCTTCAATAATTTTGGATAATTAGGAAATAAATTCTTTTGCAGCATCTTTATCCGCATCAGCCGATTCTCCAGTAAATTTAATATTATGAAAAGAATACCTCATTTTAAAATTGTAAAACCAACCGTTACTTGCTTGAAAAACCGTGTTAAAATATTTTTTTAATCTATCCTTCCAATCTTTGTGCAAACTAAGAGCTTTTGCCTTAATAATTGAAATACTCAGAGGGACATCTTTTTGATGTTGGTCATCGATCTACGATGACAAAGATTTTCCATTTCATCCATGTTTTTTTTTCGCTGTGTTTTTTTGGAAACATATTAAAGATTGTGGAAATATATCTTTATTTTCCACAATTTTGAACGTATTCTTTAATTATATTTTTATTTTGCAAAATTGAACATATCGTAGACCTGTTTGTATCATACGAACGTCCGATTGAAGCAAAAGATTCACCGTTATCAGAACGTTTTTTTTTTTTAAATTGTTTTTTTTAAATGTGCGAAAGTCGAGGGCCGCCTGTAAATGAAATCCACTAGCAATTTTTTGCCTTGGACACAAATGATCATATTGGCATATTATTCTTAAGGACATCCGTTACAATGCTTTTTAAAAATTGTTTATTAGAATAAGAGCCTTTTATAGTTGTCTTGGCTAATTTATATTTTTTTTCGTCAATATTGAATGTAATATGTAAATTTTATTAGAAATATACCTATTGCAGAGTGACTCGTGTTGCAACTTCAAAGCAGTATCATCGACTATCATTGTTGCATTTAACTGATATTATTATGCCAGCATTAAAAGTTTTTACAGACACTTTGCTCTGATTAAAATACTATTTTTTGTAAACCCAAATCCCCATGACATTGTTTCTCTGTTGACGCTTACTACATACGCCTGCCGAAAGTCCACAAACGTGCGATGACTCACTTGTACGTCTATTGTAATAGCTTCGTACGCTTTTCACCCCCGAAATACCACAGCAGAAGCGATCATGTTTCCCAATATCGCTTTTTTCCGTTTGATTTATTAGTGTCGAAAATTAATAACGGCCATAAGTTCTCAATCGCAGGCTTGTTCGCGTTTAAAATGTCGGCCGCGTCCCCGCCGCCGACAATATTTCACGGCGCGACGGTCGTCCACTTTGTTTTTTAATTTGCATAGCGGCGGCGGCGGTCTCTCAGTATGCAAATGGCGTGTTTGCCGGTTATTATCTAGACAGAATCGTGGTCCATTTTTCACGGCGGTGGCGACCCCCGGCGACCCGGGGTATTGTTTCCCGTCCGCGAGTGTTCCCCACGATAACGGCGGACCCTAATGAATTGGACGGGGAAAAAGTCGGACAGAGTACGACGAGACGCTGACGAAAAACGATCCGCGAAAAAGAGGAGGTGGTTTCGTTTTAGAAGGGTTTTCAAATATTTAATGATGATGGCGGAAATGCATTATGGAAGGTTTTTATGCCCTCTCAAACTAGGTATTGGTTGACCTAAATAAGACATATTTGATCCTAACACCTAGGAGGGTTAGTAGGATACAATTCATTGCATTGCATAGCATCTTTTTGAAGATGCTTGGCGATTTATAAAAGCCAAATAAGAAACTATAATGGACACCGCGCAGCGAGAAATTTAACAATTTTTATTTTAAATGAAATGTCAGTGTTTCGTTTATAAAAAGGCCAAACTCAAGCGAGCGCTGCATTTCCCCCACAAATTTTTGCAATAAATCTTGTCTCTGAAGTTTTCTAAAAATTAAAAGAAGCACGCAAACTTTATATAGTGATCGAAGTTTTAAAAGCCGGCGCGACAAGCGGTTAGGAGAAGAAGAAACGTACACAGCATAAATAATAATAATAAAAAAAGTAAATACAACAAACGGCGAGAGGAGGCTGCTGCAAACATTTCTCATGGCTCAGATGTTTCGGCGTCGCGGCTTTCAGGGCCGTTTCTCGTTTCTGCAGGCGGGGGCACAAGAAAAACGACGCCGAGAACCGGGCGGGTTATTTTAACTCGGGGAATATGAATGTCGTCGCGACGCCGCGCGAGACTAAGCCGAAAGGCATCCCGAGACGGAAGAAGCAAATCGTGCTTCAATGCCGAAATTAACAATGGAGCTATTCATGCACTCGATGCACAAACTCGCTTGTCGGCGGAAATTGCCGCTGTGTTCGATTTGACGTTCAGACTATAGAATGGCCAATAAAGACTGAATTGTGTTGAAAAGTCAACGGAAAGTCTGTTAAATATACAGTAAATTATATACAGCTGCTTTGGAATTATCATTATAAATCTACGTTGACTTCTTCTTGATTATCTCGATAGCTTTACGGAGCAAATATTATTTTTAATATTCAGAAAGTATTGATACGAACATGCTTCTAAAACATTTTATCAAAAATTGACTTTGAACGCATTTAAAACGCCCCCTTACATATTCTAAAATATATAAAGGGGCTGGAAATCAATTTCTTCATTTCAATCTGCCTATCAGACGATTTTTTATTATTCTTTTAATAGTTTATTACTGACAATGTATGGTCTTCCACTACATTTTTAATAATGATCGGCACTATTTCTTGCTTTGAATTTATGACCCATTTTTACACAATATATTCACAGCATATTTTCTATAACCAAAAACATGTCGATCATGTTTTTCAACAGCAGTTCTCTTTTTTTAAAGAAGTAACGCATTACTGTGATTATATTTTTTTTTTAAATATTGTTGATCAATGAAAATACCAGTATTTTAGAATTAATAATATAACATATTTTTTATGTATTAAAGAATATTGTACAAGTATTTTTTCTTGTTACTTGAAAAGGTTTTTGAGGTGTATGTTGATGAGATTGCTGAAGCAAAAATAATTATTTTTTAAATAATTTTCTTTGCAAAAAATATAGAGCACATATTAAAAACTTTTTTCATTTTTTGTATGCCTCTAACTTAAACATTCACCGGTGCAAAGACCAAGATAAAACTATATTTCAATGCAAAATAGAGTATATTTTTCGGAGCCCATTAATAAACCACTGTCCCTTAGCACCTATTATAATAGTTATGCATTCTTTTTATTTATTTTTTATAAAGCTCGGTGTTTAAATTGGCTCAAATGTGATCCCTGTGGCGTGGAATTTTATAAAACAAGTTTCGAGTTTCATCAATATGTTCAGCTTCATACAGACGTCTAAGAAAAAGACTTCAGCAGTCTTTCGCATTTCAACACTAACTATTAATAATTATCCCCATTATAAGTTTCGTTCGACGGCGGCGGCGGCGGCGATAGCTTCTCTTACAACTTGTGCACGCTCTGTAGTTTTCCCAAAAGCAACCCCCGGGGAGTGTTTAAGTTATTCTCAGTTTGCCAGCATCAAAATTCAAAGCAGCTCCGCGCTCTCCGGGGGCTGAGCCCCTTCGCTCGCTGACTGGGACCTCCGCTGCGCGAGAGGCGGACTCGGGACCTCTGTGTGTCTGTTGAAAAACTTAAATTAAAATATTTCACTTTTTTACGCGACGCTGAAAAATGAACGAGCCCGGGGAAGAGGAGACTACGCTTTGCAGCCCAAAGTGCTTCGTAACGCTCGCCCCGTCTGTCGATTGATGAAATTCTTAAGCATTCATGAAGTGTCTTTGACTAAGATGAGAAGACGTAAACACGAAACGAACTGGACAGCGGTGATGCATTTATCATTTATGTATTCAAAATTAACTATCGTTACTGTAGGTATTCCGGACAAGGAATATTTTTATGGTAATAATTTTAAATGATTATATTGCACTGTAAAACAACTAGTATTCATAACAACACAAGGACTAAAAACTTCTGTGTACGTTTTAAAAATAGTATTACTCGAATATTGACGTACATGAAAGCTCTAAATATTAAAAATTATTATCGCAGAATTGTATTTAAATACAATTTCTCACAAATTAATTTTGTAAACTTCATATAAATAGAAAATAGCGACTTACTGATATACGTAAAAGAGAAAGCGTTAATATATCCGTTGCTAATTTGTTTTAAACGAGTAACGTTTTATGATTGCTATTAATATATTATTTTAATAACGTTGAATATTAAATACAGTGAAGCCTTGGCTTACAAACATAAATTATCTCTAAAACGTGCTCGTATTTTTATTCACTAGTAAATCAAAGCAAATAAAAACTTATTTTGATTCGTTCCAAAACCTAAATATAATTAATACCAAATACTCGCATATTTTTTTAATTTATTATAAAATAATTTAATAATTTAATTACTCATATCAGAATCATTAATAGCGCAAAATTTTTATTTTCGTGGTAGTCCAATTAGTAACCTATTCAATGACACTTGATTTTGCTGGCGTTGCATCGTCGTTGAATATGTTTATGGTTCGCACTTCTTGTAAATTTTCACTGCCTTCCACATTTTACAGATATAATACGTACAAAATATTCTCTATGAGCTGAAGTAGCTCAACATTAATGAATTTTTAATACCTAATATGTACGACCTAGCTCGATTTTAATTAATCATCTCGATATTCATCCGTGAGATTAGGAAAATCTAGGTAAACCTTATTTGTGATGATCGATTAAATTTTGATTATACAATCACCACTAATCTCAATCTCCCAGACATAATATAAATAAAATGAAGTACGAGGCTTCTCATCTTCTTTCTCCTCCTCATCAGACGCCTTATGCTGTTCATGATGCAGATCTATTTCTAGATGTAACTATTTTCTGGTTAGCTTTTGCCCATGCTTCTTCACCAACTCTTAAATATCATCCTTATTCACCTCCAGTCCTATGTTCTTCCTTAAGGACACACTTTCATCTAAAATTAGCGGCTCTTATTCATGAGCAAGCCCGTCAACACAATAAGGTCACAGTTAAGGGTTCCCCACCTCATGCTTATTTTTATTTATTTTTATTCTTTCTTGCAAAAAGCAAGCTACTGATGTAACTCTGTGTTGCGCGAAAATCACGCGGCAAAAAATGACCCGTCGGTTAAGTGCTAAATGAATTCTGTTTCTGATTTCAGTCTTATATTGTAAAGTGGCATAAACGGACGCGCACTAATATTATTAAATTGCATTTTTTTTAAATAAGGATGAATATGTTTTCATTAAAATAAATAAAACATTATCAATAACTGAAAATGATAACAAAGAGTGCACCGATGAATCAAATAATATAAGTAAAGTGAATAAAGTACGCGAAATAAATAAAGCTTTTGGTTTTCACCAGATACATACATATTTTTGCCCCTTAACAATTTAATATGTACAGAAAATATATACGCTCTTTTCTTATGCAAATTACGCCATATACCGACAAATCGATGTATCTCATTATCGTAAAACATACATGCGATATAATGATATGTTGATTAATCTCATACATCGAAGAGTGTAATGTCGACGTTGTTAGTCGATACTGGAAGCAAAAATTGCGCCGCGCAGAGAAGACGAAGAAGTAAAAAAAAACTGGAAAAACACGTCAAAAATAATGTGCCGGGACTAAATTCAAATTCACCTCCCCTTTCGAAGAGTCTGGATTGAAAACGACGGCGTAAAAAAGAAGTGGCCAAGGCGAAGAGACGCGAGAACTTTAATATCGTCTCAGACGCTAAAAAGCAAAATCTTATAATCTTCGACCGTGTCAACTTATTAAAAAATCATATTTTCCGGAGCGATTTCTCCACCGTCGCCCCCTCAACGCAGGAGCCCGGAGTGGCCCGGTCCTTCGTCACCCCACTTGAGGGCGCGGGACACACCCTGCATACAATATTTCAACTCTATGAAACGAGAGTATATAAAAAGTATATTTTTAAAAAAAGTCTCTGATGTAAGAAAATTATAAACTCCATAAAATGTCGCTCTCGCCTTATTGATCATCGACGGAGAATAATAAATAATTTCATTAAAGTGCTGCGATGTTTTACTTATTTTATTATGATGCAAAATTTAATAGAACTTGATTAACATTTCTTAGTATATGTGAATATATATACTCTTTATCAAGAATTTGCTCATATACTTAGATCTATATTTCTCTACTTAAAAAAATAAATTAAGAAAAATATATTGATTATGTAGCATATATTTCACATTAACAGTTTTCAGCATTTATTAAGAGTTTTAATTTATTAATTTATCAGACATAAATAAATAAATTAAAACTCTTAATAAACAAATTAATTAAAATAAATAACTAAACCACAAAATTTTATAACTATTAAAAAAATATTAAATTCATCAAATAATGACAAAATATTTCAAAATCGTATGTTACCACCAATAATCAGTAATTACGTAAAATATCACCCCCATTAGCCTTCAAAACTGTTAAAATTCGATAAAGTATAAAAGTCTAATTTGTTGTGGCAAACTTTTTCGATCATTCTACAAATGTTTGTTTGCTCATTGAATTGTGCTAATATGGCCCAAAAAGAATCTACTGGTTTAGTTAACGATATTCCAGGGCCAGTACACGATTTCCCTCCCCATTTTTCTTAGCATTGACTAAATTTATAAAAAAAAAACACGACCGATTATTTTTATAATTTTTAAAATATATAAATATCCTTGGCTTATAATTTTAATATAAATATTTAGTTTAACTGTTTATAAATTGTATTTATAGAGAAAAAGTTAAGAAAAAGCTCTGTAAGAGTTTGTTATTTTTAATAATTATTGTTCATAGAATTTTAAGTTAAATACATTTGTTTCACATCAAACTCAGACTTCAGCTTTACAAATGATGTTGAATTACCTCAGGTGTTTAGTATATATATTTTTAAAACGAGTGCCGGATCTATAACCATGGTAAGCGAGTCCTACCCATATTCGAAACTGATCATTTGGCGTTTATCCTGGGACTAACAGGTATCACAGCAGTAATTGCCTGGATGCAGATTATAAAACTTTTCGGACGGTTCGTCTCTTAAGATGTATTAAAGTAGCTTATATTTGTATTTAAACAGTTAGTCGTACAAATTATATTTACCGAAATCAGTAACATTTTTAGCTTAATGCGCTTAAAATATAAGATTTTTTAAATTTGATTGGTGAATATGAACGACTCAATCGTCGCGTCGGTTAATGAAGTCAGCCGGGCTAATTTAAAACCAGTAATATGCAGCGACGGCGCTCACATTCAGAATGTTAATCTCGTCGGAATCGAAACGAATGAATGGGAACGGATGGAGCGAAAACGGAACGGGAAAGAACGGAACGGAGCGGCGTCGGGCACGGACCGTCGCGTCAGACCCGCTATGAATTTATAAACACGCGGCTCGGTCAAAATGGTAATTCGGACAAAATTCGCGTCACACGACTGCGGCGTCGAAATCCTGACGCGATTGATAATTAACGCACTCTTGTGTAACTTTGATCCGAAAAATGGGGTGTGTGTAAATCAGGGGTGGCCAACCACGTATGACTCTTAACTTAAAGGTGTGTGAAATTATAATTTTTAATCGGCTTTAGGCCACAGCTAGTACCTTACTATTTTCTTAATCCAGTAGTTAGCAATTAATTATATATGTCATCAGCATATGCAATAAAGCATAAAATATTTTAGGGATTGTCTTGCGATATGCAGATCAATTGAGGAGCTCGATGACACCGTTTGTCATGTATAATCACGTAGTGTGCTTCTCTGGTCTGGTTGCAAAATAAATGCAGCCGACTCACATTTAATTTAAAATGTTTAAAAAAGTGTATCCGATACTTATACGCGAGGTAATATAAACAGTATCCATTTTTATTTCCCACAAAATTTCTATGTGGTATGCTGGGAAATGATTACCTCCAGTCGCGTCGACCAGTATTATTTTGATTGAACTTCGTTAAGTTACTAGTGCGAAATATTCACAATCGGGAGATTCTGAAAAAACTTTTTGTGTGCCACCACCAGTAATAAATAAACTGCATAAAATAATAAGTTTTGAAAAATTATTTATTTATTTTGCATTATTAAAATAATCTTACGTAAGATATTTTTAAAGTTAATACATAATTACATTTCAGGAAATATCGCGTAAATTAGGGCAAATAACGAAATTTGTAATTTGTAAATAATTTGTAAATAAACGAGTAAAATATTCAGCGACATACGCGCACTACAAAAAGCAATTCAAGGCACACTGCATGGGCAGCGGAAGAGGTTCCACGTGTAGGTCAAGTGCAATAAATGAGAATAAGCCAATAATTACTAACCTATGCATTTGTACCAAATATGTTTAAAAAATAAATTCAACTGCGTAATACGTGAGATGTGTAAATACATACTAAATAATACATTCATTGTGTTGTTTTATCTTAGAGAAATATGTAATACTATTTATCTACTAGAGTTGATCTAAAACAGCGATATGCAAAACCCGGCTCGCGGGCCGAATCCGGCCCGCGGTGATTAAAACAATTAAATTTAAATTTACATAATATTTTTAAATAAAATAAAGTTATTCAAAATAAATTACTAAATGAATCGCAAAATGTTATGTTATCAACCTTGCTAAGTAAAAACATCTCATATTTTACACATTAAACATATTTTAAGATTTGTTCCAATTCAGAGTTGTTGCATACGTGCATCATAATCTTTGCATGCGATGAAATGGTTCTTTTAGATTTCATTATAGCGATATGTATCAGTCTTTTGATGCAGATAGCATTTCATAATAATCATACATCTAAAGTTGACTCGTATTTTATTATTTATATATTTTCTGAAATCTATTTATCAAAGAAGAGAAACGTTGATTTAAAACATTGGTTTCCAATTTATTTGTCCCACTACTCCCTTTTCAGAAAAAAATACAAAAGACTAGAAATATATCGTTTTTAAATTAAATTAAACAAAAATTGTAAACATTTTTTATACACATATCTATAGTGTTAAACAGGTTTCTCACAATAAATTAAACCTTTTTATTTAAAATTAAACTATCGGAATTTTTTTAATAAAAAAGAAATAAAGCGTATTTAATCACTATTTATAAAGATTTTATTGCAGCAGCTGCAGGTAATTTCCTATACATATTATGCAAAATTGATGATTTTCGATTGCCATCGGAACTATATTAGAGACTGTGAAAAGTCGATAATTTTAGATCCGAAAAAATTTTGGAAATTCGTTAACTCAAAACGCGATGGCCAATCCTTACTGTCATCGATGAGTTGGAACAACATAAATTTTGAAGGTTCTGAAGAGATTGCAGATGGATTTGCTAGGTATTTTCAAACCGTATACCATAATGATGGGTCACATTTAGAGTTTAATTCTAATTACGATGAGACTCATCGTTCATGGTCATCTTTGTTATCAATCAAAGCCTTTAGTCTGGTTGATATGTAATATGGATTTAGCAGACTAAAGTCCATTTTTACCTCGGGACCAGATTTTATTCCAGACTACATTCTGAAAGGATGCAAGTCTGGTATTTTACAGCCTCTAAAATTCATATTTAATTTAATTTTGAGATCGTCTTGTTTTCCAGAATTGTGGAAATGTTCAAAAGTCACTTCGATTCATAAAAAGGGTCCCAAATCTCAGATTGACAATTACAGGCCAATAGCTTTGATCTCATCACCTGCAAAATTATTTGAAATTGTTTTGCATAAATACATTTTTAATCATTGCAGGTGTATGTTTCTCGACCAACAACATGGTTTCCGTAAATCTCGATCCACTGTCACTAATCTAATGGTTTTGTCTAACTATGTTTCAAAATCATTGGACTCTGGTGTACAAGTGGACGTCGTATACACAGATTTTGAAAAAGCATTTGATAAAGTTAACCATGCTTTACTTGTAAAAAAGTTAACTAATTTCGGGTTTTCTGAAGATCTCATAAATCTATTCTCAAATTACTTGACCAATAGATATCAATTCGTCAAGTATAAAAACTCTTTTTCAGAACGATATAAGACCCCTACTGGAGTACCTCAAGGATCCAATTTGAGTCCATTGTTGTTTTTATTGTTCATTAATGACATAGAAACAGCAATAGAGCATTCAGATTTTTTATTATATGCAGATGACTTGAAAATTTACAAGAAAATGCATTCGATTTCTGATTCCCTCGACCTACAGGAGGATCTCAACTCTATATGGAAATGGGCTTGCTATAACCAATTGCCTTTCAGTGTAAAGAAATGTCACACAATTTCATTTTCAAGGTCATTAACGCCGGCAAAACAATCATACCATCTAGGAGGATATTTTCTGGAAAGGTTTTCTTCAACTAAGGATTTAGGAGTGACTTTCGAAGAACGTTGGAAATTTAGCCAGCACATTACAGAGACTCATAGCAAATCCTTAAAAATGCTCGGTTTTATCTTGAGAAATGCGCGTTACTTCAGGAATACTTTAGTATTGCGCACTCTTTATGATACTCTAGTCCGCAGCATACTAGAAACTAGCTCCATCATTTGGATCCCAGGCGTAATGAATCAATGTAATGAATTGAAGCTGGAAAAAGTACAACGTAAATTTCTTCGATATTTATACTTGAAGGAATACGGGTATTATCCGTTCTTGTTTCCCAGTGCTTTTATTTTGGGAGCCCTGGGATACGTTTCTTTGTCGACTCGCAGAAGCGTTTATGTAATTAAACACATCTGGAAATTGCTCAAGGGCATCGTAGACAATCCTTCAGTGCTCGAGCAGCTTCAAATGTGGGCTCCTGAAGGTGGATATAGTTCTCGGTCGCGTCCACTATTCTTGCCTGTTAAGTGTAGAACTGGAGCACTTGCCAACTCTTCTCTGGCCAAGGCTATTTATCTGCTCAATTCTGTCCATAGTAATATTGGCATTTTCTCTTGCACTTATGGAGTTTTGGTTCAGTTCGTATGGGACAATGCACACCTGTTGAGGTGATTTGTGTCTGTTGTTTTGTCTTGTTTATATTTGTATGTATTATGATGTATTAGTACTTTTGACTATCGTGACGCATTAGGTTTGCCTGTCAGGTCACGATGGTTATAATTTTAATAAATAAATAAAAATGTATATAAAATTATTTGCAGCTCCTATGTATCGTAATTTTTAAAATGAATAGAAAGAAAAATATTTATTTACTGCGTGTACTTTTTTATGTTACAGTGAATATATATTTATATCATATATATAATATATTTTCCCTGGCCAGTAAATGTATTTTTTTGCTAGTGAAAATATAAGAGCTAATGAAATTATATACGGCTCTAAACTATCGTTTGACAGGCGTGAAACGTAAAAAGCGATGTTAGTGGTGGTCTTTAACTGACAATTGTAAACGTCACTCATTCAGCGAATTTTGTTTAAAAATCTACACTTTTATAAAATATTATATTGCGTTAAGTAGACATTGTCTTAATATGCAGAAATTACAAAACTGCGTGATTTATTTTAATTTATTGTAATCATAAATAGTAGGATTTTTTCTGTCTTGTGAATAAAATTCTAGTTATTTTAAGTTATGTTGAAATTTATTTTTTTATACATTTTCACTAAAGTGTAGTTAAATATATGTTTCACTTTTCATTGCTTTTTAAATAAAGATAAGACCTTTCCGCATTATTAAAAGGAATCGCTGCTCAAACCATTATCAACAAACTCACGTACCCAACATCTATCTGCTCAGGATGCAATTTCATTAAAGTGGCACTGTATCGGGCAAAGGTATCCTGGACGGCCTTTCCCAGCCTGGGACGTCTCCAGACGCCTCTGGTACTTTGGACTTATACTTCATACGCAGTAGGTATATAATACCTACGTGTGACGTAGCCCAATCTTGGCAACTGCATTCGCATTCGTGTGCACCGCAAAGGAATTTCTTGGTACGGATACGACCAGAGTGCTATGATTGGGGAATGTGGGGGCGCCGCTTCCCCACGGCCATCGGGCCACCACCACCTTGTCTGTCAACTTTATCCGTAGCCAAATTGGATTTCGGTTGCGGTTAATTTTCCCAACATCCGGCACCGGGGGTTATCCGAAGCCGGTGGCGCGTTCGTATCTGGGAAATATCCGAAAAGCGCAATCCCGCACGTACTGTTTGCCGTATAATTATTGAATCGTAATCGGCTTAAGGATAGCTAATTATTTATTGTGGCTCTATAAATATAATTATATTTACCAACTAGTCGCCAAGGATGACGTCTAAATTTGCCAAAATTAAGTATTAAATAATGAAATTGCTACAAATCATTTAACATATACGAATAAAAACAACATATGTTCTCCCTAAAAGTAAGTGTACTAATTTGTCATTTTGCGACTAGCCAACGTAACACCTTATTGATTGAGAGACCTTAGCTGAATGTCCAGATTTGTTTCAATTCAGTGCTTTGAAACCTTTGTTAGTATACGGGCGTATTTATACACATTTTTAACTTTAAACGGTAGTAATATCAACAATGGTACACTATAAAATTATAATAAAGGGTACTGTTTTGTAGAAAATGTATCAACACATATACTGTTTTGTAGAAAAAACGCCAATTACAAACGTTTCTGTAAAATCAGATCACCGGGGACGAAAAATGGGTCCTTTATTCAAACGTGACTAAGAAAAACAGTAGCTATCTCAAGCAGAAAGGGCGATTCTAAACCTTAAATCTAGATTGCACCCTAAAAATGTTTTTATTTTAATATCGTGAGATTATAAAAAAATTATTTATTATATTTATGTTTAAACAAAGTAAAACAGTAATGGCAGAAATGTGTATAAGTGTATAGTGAACTTTCAATTCGATTGAGTATTGCATTAAGTGAAAAGAGACCATCTCAAGTTAATAACACACTGCTAGACTGACTTGGGATGAAGTCTGCAACATTGGTTGGAAAGTTTTATTGCAGCCCAGTTTTTTCAATGAAAAATATTAAATTTACTAAAAAAAGTGAAATTCGCTCTTTTTGATTGTTTTAGTTATAAACCAGTAAATTATTACAAAAAGTAATAATTTATTCAGAAAGATATATAAAACGATATTAAATTATATTTAATAAAAAAAATATTAAATAGAAATAAATGCTATCTGAGTTTTATTGATAACAATGACATTAAATCTCAAAATCATATTTAAAACCTAATTAATTATCAATGATATACATTAATTTTGAAACATATACATCATCATCGTGTATAACTTTACTTTATTAATCTTCAACTATTTTTTTATGGAACTTTAAGTTTCTTTTAGTAATTACTATACTATGTATATCATCGCTCATATAGAATAATGTAATTTATAAATTATTTAATTAAAATTATTCTTTACTTTTGATTGCTCCTCAATTAAAATATCCTTTCTATTCGTAAGCTCTCTTTATTTAGTTGCATCACCGTGAATCAGAAACTTGTGTAATTTTATAACTGTTTCAGTGTTAATTAATTTTCACCGCAACCAAAAATGACTGTTGGGTCGTTACGGTGGCAATTAAAGCCCGACTGAAAATTTGTACTGATTCGCTGGTGGCGCTCGTAGGAAAATAATAAGAGAACGATTGTGTCCCGCCGGACGTATTTACGGGAAGCCTCCCGGTAGCACCTTTTTTCTCGCCCGCCCCCGACACAAGTTTTAATTAAGAAACTTCCACCGGGGCGGGAGCCCTCCGTGAAATTATCTTATATTTAAGTTGACGCATCAACTTTGACATGCCCGCCGCCGCCTTTTGCGCTGCTGCGCGAAAGCCTCTTTGTATCACTTTCCGAATCGCCATGGATTTGACCCCTCTTATCTTATATTTTTAAATAAAACATATTTATAACTAACACCATTTGTAAATAATAAAAAAATACAGTGATCTCTGAGATTAGCTACTACTTTCATGCGGTACAGATTTAATAAAAATAATTATAAAATTTTATTATTTTTAAAAGAATAATACAAGGATTTTATAATACGTATTTTCTCAAGGAATTCATTTAATTTGCCATAAATTGCTCTTTAAAAAACTCAAACTAAAATCTATTTTATTAAATTTAAATTCAAGTCCACTTCTTTCAATGCAACACAAAAAAAATCTTTAAAACTTTAATATGAATTTATTTTTCAACAAAATGTTTTTATCTTAAGCACTGACTTCTTTCGAAACTGTCACTTTCGATCTACGCTCATAAGATATGTAACATAAGAACAGGCTTCTAAAAATTACAGATGTCTTTAAATATATATATTTGCTATATACAATAAAGCATATATTTTAAATATGTATTTATATTTTTTTTAAATACTTGCGTATGATTTTTTTTATGTAGAATCAAATTTATTTTTAAACATTTTAAATCTGTTTACTTACGATTTATTTATTCTGGAATGTCTTAAAACTGTAGCAGGAATATTTGGTAATAAAAACACAGATACAGCTCAACTTATCTCGAGAAATTGACAACAAAGAACTGACTTCCCTAGTTTCATTGAAAAGTATGAAGCTGTACAAGAAAACCATCACATGCTTAATATAGTCACTGATTGCTAAGGCATTCTCGCTTCTCAAAGTTTTGAATTTCTCGATACAAAATGGGAATTCTTATTTTTACGACCAGAAGGACCAGAACGGATCAAACGACTTCGATTTATTAAAAAGCATCAAGTTATGAAAGGATTGCGGACTTTTATATTTATTTCTTCTAAGAGAGAATTGTCAATAACAGCTATTCATACTTTACATTTTAAAAAACCTCTTTATTGTTGTAAAAACGAAATTTGAGTTCACTGATACGCATATTTAATGGCGTAATATAAAAGAAAAGCTCCCATAAATTTCTTAAGTATGTCGATTCCCACGCGGAAAAGTTGCTTCTTATCTGTTTATTAATTTCGTTCTTAAATTTTCAAACCAAATATACGGCCAATCATGCAATTGCTAAAATATTTTTTTATATATTTAAATACTTTCGACCTCTATTAAAATCTTGCATATTTTCAAACATCTGGCATAGATTCGTCTTTTATATGCAACAGTTCGTACAAATTTAATTTTTTAAATTGAAAAATTGCGGATTTTCGAAAAATTACTGAGAAATAATTTTCGAACAGAAACACTACATTCAGTATATCAAGAGTAATAATTATTAAACAATATACACATTTCATAATATTGTTAATGGAACTTTTAAGTTAAAGCAATAAATATGTAAAATAGAGTTTTAATCTAAACAAAAAATTAAAATACACTTTTTAATATTCGATTATCGTGCGTTGCGATTAATTTATCTCATTATTACGGTAGTTTTTAAATTACCAAAGCAAATATAAAGCTGATTATAGTAGTTTATAAAATCACAAAAAAAAAATCTGCATTGAAATACTTCCAACACATATTAAAAACTTCTAAGAAAACATAAACGCATAGTACGGACCCACCCTTGCTTATGCAGCGGTATAAAAAATATAAAAAAAATATTTTAAAATGTCTTTACTCTTGAGAAAAAAGTATATTTATCGAAAAATAAGGATTCTTAATTCTACATTTTTCTCGAAAAAATATTCTCTAAAATAAACACGAGTCACTAATGTTGATTAAAATACGAAAAATAACGGTAGCTTTCATTACATAAAATGTCACTGCATCTTACATCAAGAAAGCAAATTTAAAATGGACAATAATCTAAACGTCAACAATAACTAAATAAATTTAATTACTGCATACTCTGAAACTATAAAGACAATATATACTTTACTGCATTAGGATTATTAAATCATTAACTTAAATTAAAAACCTGCACTTGAATTTGTAAATAGCTGATTAAACATTTGAAATGGATCACTTGTCATATAAATTAAATGAACTCCAATCTCTAAGATGAATATCAAATAATAAATTGAATGTTTCAAACAGAGACGCCATTTGAAAATAAACTGAAAGTGTGACTATCTGAGAATAATAAGAACAACTAATTCACTTTGCAACACTGTCTAAACAAAGCCACATAAACAGCTAAGAATATGCAGCTTTAATTTCTATTTTGTCACATGACTTCGGGGATAGATTTTAAAATTTCAAATAACAGCTACTGCATTTCAATAAACCTTTCTGCTACTCAATTTCTAGTTATTATTAGATCGTTGCCTGCGAACATACATATATAATGTATAGATTTAAAATCATACATATATAATGTATAGATGCAATCTCAAGTGTTTATTGGATAAGTTTATAACTTCACAATGAAAAGTACAATGCACGCTATGAATGACGCTTCTTTTAGAAAGTACGTTTAAAATCATACAATAGGTAAAATCGAAACTACATAAAATAAAATACTCTTTGAATTTCTACACCCTTTATTAAACCAGACACTGATGCATTGATATCGAAAAAACAAGCTCAGCGTACAGATTTTTTTGTGTAAAAACAGGTTGTAATTTACCCATTGGTAATATGGTTTATAATATAGCTAAAAATTAATAATAAATTCTATATGCAGCCTTTTTTTGTTAAGCGATACTTCCTAGTATATATAAATGGTTGGACACCTTTATCTTTTTAATGCAAGTCGTAGAACGTATTTTAAGATCATATGCTAAAGACTAAAGATTAAGTCGATTGATATGCCTTGGCATTTGAGTAGAAATCGGTCCACTTTAAAACAAGGTTCGGTCACTCTTTTAAATTTTAATAAATAAAAATAATGTTTATTTCACTATGCAGCTAAAAGACAATACATAAACTGTTCAATAACTTAAACCACAAGATTCAATCGAACAGACAGCTTTAATTTTTTTTATAATTTATATTTCTTTAAGAACTCTTGGAAAAGTATTTGGCTACACAGCGCAAAAGTGATAAGTTTTTTTTTCAATATCAAAATTAAAAACTTCAATTTTAATTAAATTTGCGCTATTAATTCTGTATTTTGTATATGTATTACAATCGATGAATTTTAATAATAAACAATAATTCACATTAATTTTTGTAGTATTCTTGAACCATTTTATATGATACTTTTTCTTTTTTTTAAGGACAAAATTATAATTTCGGATTAAAAATCATCTCTGCTTTTTCTTAATAGACAGAAATAAATATTTTAGAAGCAACTCAAAAATTTAAGTGATTTCTTTTTTTTTCTTTTTCACGTATATTCTACTTTATACCTACATTTTTCTTTTCTTTTGAGATTGATTTGCAGCATAACTATTTGTCGATCACCACATATCTATCTCTTGTCAACTCTTCAATCATATCATTACCTTGTATTCGTCTATTCTCTACGATAGTGGTCCTGAATCTCCCGCAGCATTTGAATCTGATCCTTACTTAAATAAAATTTCGAGTTTCCTTAGTTTATAAGCATATTATTTTATTTTTTAAAAATGTCGGTATAGATTGAAAATGATTATATTTTAATTATTAAAAACCTGTGCTCTATAAAATGACTACGTTTACTCTAAATCATATAATATATAATTTATTTATTTTTTCTAACGCATATTTATTTTTTTAATTACGCTAATTAAAGCTTCTGTTACTAATGTAATATTACGTTTTCACAATTTATTATTAATTAAAATATTTTAACCGCTTTAATTACCACGAGTGTCTATTTTTATATTCTTAATATTATTATAACTTTTTGGAGTTTGTAGTTTATCTTCAAAATGGTATTTCAAATTATACGACAATGATTGTTTTATATAGTTTTGAAAGTTAGTAAATCCAAATATCATAAACATAATATATTAGTTACCCCAGCTGACAATAAAAACACTTTAGTTCATTGCTTCTTTCTTCGTGTATGTATAATATATAGCTGTATTAAATATTAAAAATCATGATGCTTACATTACTCTGATTAAGTACTTTAAACCAGCGGTTTCCAACCTGGGAGGCGCGCCTCCCAGGGGAGGCGCGGACTATTGCCAGGGGAGGCGCCAACATTTTTTAATGAATTATTTTTTATACCATAATATCTACAAATGAATAAAACTTGATATATTAACGTAACAGTGAAAATTCAGTGCATGAATGTTAATTTTTTTACATTTACATATATTTAATTCCTATTAAAAAAATTATCTGGAGCGGAGAAATTTAAAAATGGCGCGTTTGCAAACGCTCTGTTTCGGTAATACACAAAACGACCGCTAGTTGCATAAAACAATAACCTCAAATTTAAATGTCACTCGTGTTATATTGTTTTTTTTAATTGTTTCTGACGTGATTTCTTGTTGAAAATAATCGTTAGTATATTTTAAACTTCATTTTTTTTTATTTAAACTATCATTGATTTTAATTTATATCAATAAAATATTTTTTAGACGAATGGATAAATTTTTGAGTGGTTACAAGAGAAAAGTCAACAATAATGAAGATACTGATGCTGATACTAGTGGGAATAAAATCAAAAAAGTACAAGGAAGTAAAGCTCCCAAGAAAAGACAATACAGTTCATCCTATTTATCATTAGGATTCACCAATGTGTTTGTTGTGTTCGAAAGTTTTGGCTTCAGATAGTATGAGACCAGTCAAATTAAAACGGCACCATGAAACTCTACATTCTGAATACGTTGATAAGTCCATAGAATATTTTGATGAAATTGGATGAGCTTAATAATCAAAAGCAAACGTTCAAAAATATTCTTTCTGTATCACCAAATGCATTATTGGCTTCGTACCATGTCTCTTACCGAATCGCAAAATGTAAGAAACCACATACAATAGGAGAAACTCTAATATTACCAGCAGCTATTGATATGGTTCGAATAATGTTCGGCGAATCATATGCAAAACAGTTGCAACAAATTCCGCTTGCTGATAGTACAGTCGGAAGAAGAATCAATAATATATCTGAAGATATTTGCGATCAATTAGTTTCTCGGCTGCGTACTTCGAAATTCGCCATACAAGTAGATGAGGCAACTGATATAGCTAATGATGCCCATTTAATTGCATATGTTCGATATGTTGTGGAAAATAATATATTAGAAGATATATTATTTTGCAAACCCATTCCTGGAAAGACCACATCCATTGAAATTTTTAATATAATGGACAGTTTTTTTAAAGAAAACGACATAACGTGGAGTAATTGTATTGGACTGTGTACTGACGGAGCTCACTCAATGTCCGGACACAAAGCAGGTCTTCAAGCATTAGTTAAAAAGAAAGCACCACATGCTATCTAGACGCACTGTATGCTTCACAGAGCAGCTCTAGTGTCAAAAAATATGAGCGAGGAACTTAACAACATTTTTACAAAAATTATAAAAATTATAAACTACATTAAGAACAGTCCTTTGAGATCTAGGCTGTTTGCAAAGTTGTGTGTAGATATGGAAGCTAATTATACCTCACTTCTGTATTATTGTGATGTTCGCTGGCTATCTCGTGCAAAAGCGATTCAAAGGGTATTTGAACTCAAAGAAGAAATAACAGCCTTTCTCGAAGAAAATCACCACGAAGAGGCACATTTGTGGACGAACGATAATTTCCTTGTTAAACTTGCCTATTTAGTTGAAATTTTTGGAAAATTGAGCAGTTTGAATAAATCAATGCAGGGATCACAAATGCATCCACTTGTTCAAAAAGACAAAGTAAAAGCTTTCATTAAAAAGTTGAAGTTATGGAAGTCAAATTTACAAAAGAATGAGTTGGACATGTTTTCACTGTCAAAAGATTTCTGGGCCACAGCCAATATTGAAACAAGCAAGAATCTTTTTATTGAACACTTGGATGGTCTAGTGCTGCATTTTTCAAATTATTTTAAAGACCTTGATTTCTCAAAGTTTTTGTGGGTACAGAATCCATTTATCGACGATGAAAACGACAAATTTGAGCTGACAACCATTGAAAAGGAAAAACTTATAGAATTATCATGAGATAGCCTACTAAAACAAAAGTTTCAAAATGAAACCTTAATTCAATTTTGGATGAATCTTAAAGGAGAGTATGAATCTTTGTATTGCAAAGCAATGCAAGTGCTTCTACCGTTTGTAACGTCGTATTTATGCGAAACGGGCTTTTCGGCACTGGCTGCAATGAAAACTAAATATCGCAACAGGTTAGTAGTCGAAAAAGAGATACGAGTGGCACTCTCCACATTGCCCCCAAGATTTGATAAGCTTTGTGCTAATAAACAACAACAACCGTCGCATTAAATTTTTATGCGATAGATGTAGTTGGTTTAATTGTTTAAAAAAACTTATATATAAAAATAAATATACACGTATGTGTATGTTATAACTAAACCTTGTTATTATTCTGTTAATTGTGGTTTTCAGTTTATTTTTGTAATAAAGTTTTTATTATTTAAAACGTGTCTATATTATTTAATCTATTAAAAAAATAAAAGGTAAGGGAGGCGCGGAAAAATTTTTTTTTTTTGGGGAGGCGTAGTAACAAAAAGGTTGGAAACCGCTGCTTTAAACCATAATTAAATTATTTTGTATTATACACAAAATTAATATAGGCTTGTTTGTGAATGCCCTTAAGACGATGATTGGACGAGTTGCCGGGCTAAGCCGAAAGAACCAACTCAAACTTTGGCTTTGCACTCGAGCGTCAATTAAAACTTTTTTATGTATCTTTGATACAAGTTACCCATTAAAAAAGTGACGTTTGTGGTTTTCCTTTAATATTCATAGTACAATGCAACAACCAGTGCTGTTGATATTTTTTTTATTAACGTCACGGCCGGAAAACTTAATTAATTTAAATCCACCGCTGCTGTTCTTTTAAAAATGAAATAAAACATAAATTGATTTACAATATAATTTTATTTTGAGCTTTAATTTTATACAATGCTTATATATTTTGTATGGATTTGCAGCATTCGATGATCTACTTCTTCCATCATTACGAGCTCCCGATTATACTGCAACAAGCACAGCTTCAGCAGATCTTGTCTCAGCATGCCGCAGCTCCACCGCCAGCTCCAGCTCCACCTCCAGCATCTGGAACAGCAACCCAAACATCTTCAGCTAATACTGTACAATCAACGACTCAAACTGTACAATCGCCCACTGTACAGTCTACAACTCAGACATCTTCTTCAAGCACTGTGCAATCTACAACACAAACGCCTCCGTCTAACACGACTCAATCCACAACTCAAACGACTCATTCGGATACAACTCAATCTACAACCCAAACTCCTCTCACAAACACAACACAATCGACGACCCAAACGACACAATCTAACACGACCCAATCCACCACACAGACCGCCCAATCCATCACCACTCAATCCATGACCCAAACTGCTCCTCAAGAATCTCTTCTTGGCATTGAGATGATATCTAAATCGATCGACTCCATTCCTCCCATTCCGGAACCAATGACTTACGAATCGGCTTACCCTTCCACCTCCGAATCTTTAATCGACGCAGAGCGAAAGTCGGGTCTCATCAATCCTCAGATGTTGAAGGAGATAACCAAGTCTTACGACACCCAGAACACAATCTCGAACTTCAACGCCGAACAGAGCAGTAGCAACTTCAGGGTGCTGTTTTGTCCCAAAGGTTCGGCAGGGCAATCTGTAACCAAAATCGAAACTGATTCGGCTCAGTGTAATAGTTCCCTATCTAGCAGCGAGTTCATGGACCTAGATTAAATGTGTTATATATATACAACAACAAAAATATTATAAATTAATATGTGTATGTATGTCTTTATAATTTAATTTCTAGCTTATTGATGATGAATTATCGATAATAATAAGCGCTTATCGGTACATCTTTGGTTTATGTAAATTATGGTTGTATTGCGTTTTTGTTATGCATATTAAGTTAACGCGTGTGAAAAGAATATCATAAATAAATTATTTAACTAAAAACTACTTGATGTGATTTTATTTTTTTATTGTCAATGACGAACGGATTTTTATATATGTAATGATATATCAAAGACAATTTTGTATATAAATATCATATAATATTAAAAGTATACACAATTACTAATACAATGAAAGTCATATATTTACATCTCACAGTGTAGTACACATTAACTGCATTTATTTTAATGTTATTATTTATTTTAAAAATGCGATATTTAAGCTGCTTTTGAAGAAAAC
The DNA here is from genome assembly GCF_051122295.1 of Plectrocnemia conspersa. Lineage (NCBI taxonomy): Eukaryota > Metazoa > Arthropoda > Insecta > Trichoptera > Polycentropodidae > Plectrocnemia > Plectrocnemia conspersa. Next base: position 11,734,220 of record NW_028277172.1, read on the forward strand.
TGTTCAGTACAAATGTCACTGTATAAAAAAATATTTATTTTTTAGCTCTTTGAAAGTAAGTGATTGCTTATATGTATATCTAAAAGTGTAGAAGATAGTTATTATTCTTGGCTATATATTTTGAAGATACCTATTTCCAATGTATACTTACTATCCAGGAATAAAAAAATGTGTCACATAGTATAATTATGAATAAATCACGTGTAATGTGTAATATGATGTATTAATGTAATTCAGATGTGTAGTCAATTTTGAATAGATGATCAAAACAATAAATCATGTGTATATATAGATAATAAGTAATGTAGACATATATGTGTATATTCAAACGTCTGCAAATATATTTTATTATAGATAAAAACACGTTTGAATCTTTACGATTCCATTAATTTAATTCACGAAATTATTTAGTTACATTTTAAAACCAGCGGTAGTCATATTTGTTCGTCATTGCAGCCTACGCGGCCGAAACAATGTAAATATAATTATTATACGCAAATACCTAGGGCTAAATAAAATCTATGTTCTATAAACGTAAGGTGCATGTTGTATACAGATTTACGTTATTGATAATAAACATTTTTTGTTACTTATTTATCATGAGCAAAGACGTTTTTTATTTTAACATGCACTTTACCGGAATCCTCTACCGACGTTACGCAGTCAATTAAACGAAGATCAGTAAAAGGACAGTTTCAAGTGCCGCTCAAACTGGTACCTCAATCAATACGACTGCACCGAGGACCCGGTCACACAGCTCAGTTCAACCGGACCGTCGATTTAGGCGCAAATTTTTAATCGCAGCCGAATCGTCAGCTCGGTTAGAACCCGTAACGTGTGAAAACCCCTCATCCTAATGCTGCGTGGTGAGATATCCTCAAGAATCAGCTATGGGTAATCCGACGCGATGATGTTGTCACTTGTCAGCTACGTGTATTCTCAAGCAATAACATCTCTGTATGTGTGTTAATTCCCCAAGAATACGCGTGACCAACCAAGTAATATCTCAGGATCTTCGGATCTTCTACTGCGATCTTCGGTGGCCTAATTCTAACAACTACCTATAATAACTACTTTAGATATAAAATAGCCATTATAATAACAATCGTACGATTTTTTACCTCAAAACATTACTACACAATTTAAATAATTCAAGTATCAATGTTCGCACGTGTTGAGTAATTCAGTCTAACAGGCGGAAAAGCAAGCACGACACGTGTGAATCAATCAAGATTTTAAAATGATAAGCATTGCTTCACAAGTTCGCTATTAAGAACTTACACGAGCGTTATTGCTTTTTTATCCTATTCTGAGTCTAAAGCTTTGGGTCACCTATAATAGAGAATCAAGAAATCTTTTTTCCTCAACTATAAGCAACAGATAAAATCTATTAAGATACTGCTAGATAGTACGTTAAGAACGATTAGACCGAGACTTAAACTTCACCGCCTGGAAGTCTCAATTCTCAACTTACAATTAAATAAATTGATCTAAAGGGTAACCCCTACACATATATAAATATTATAAACAAATAGACTTACTTAATCGATTTGTAATATTTAATAATAAATTTACAGACGTATTCATTATTTTGATAAATAAAAATATATGATATTTGATTAAAAATTAATTCTTACCCCAAAATCTGCCACTATAAAAAAAACCTATAGCATTAATGAATATAATTTTTTTATTATTAATATGTGTTTTTATTGTCTTATATGACTTTAAAAATATTAAAATTGTAGCTCAAATTCTTTTTTTCAGTATTAAGTTCAAAAATTACAAACCTTTTTTTCATTTTTTATCTGTGATACTACCATTAGAACTCTTGTATCTGATTCCTTGATGATCTCTTCAAAATCATGTGTGAACTGCAAATACGTTAAATGTTGTTATCAATACCTTCTTACGTAGACAAATTGTCTTTAATCTCTAAATGTCTAATTTAATGCTCTAAATACATATATACTCAATCATATAAATATATGCTATTTTAATATTCTTATTACGAGCAAAAAAAATAAAATTAACTGAAATAAAATTAGGACGACTTTAAAGTTAGAAGAGCTTTAAAAGTATCTAAAATAAAATAAGAAAAGCGTATTCTTCACTATTTAACCAACCTTAAGGAGCAGTCTGTCCTGTGACAATTCATCAAATCGGTTAATAATATCTGATTTGGGGTTGAATATATGGGCCCTAGTTTTTTATTATTTTGCCTCACTAATTTAAACTACATAAATATAAATTTAATAAATTAGATTCTATAGTGAAATAAATATATATGTATTACAGTGAAAATTTATTTAAAAATTCTATCTTGGCTGGGAGATCAGAATTATTGATAATTAATATTTATAATTCCGATCAATCATTATAGTTTAGGTTTTCATTGATTTTATTTAAAGGAAAATCAAGCTAGTGATATATATTAATTGTTTAAATGTGTGATTCAATTCGGAATTGATTTATAAATATCATATGTGGCTTAATCGCAGCACAATCGTTGTATTAGTCAATTATTAATACTCATATATGGATTCTAGTGGTAATTAGTGATTGTCACAGATTAGGTTTTCCCAGATTTTCCTAATATCACGGATGAATATAGTGATTTTTTTAAATTAAGCTTAAAAGCGAACATGCATATTAATTTATTGTAAGCTATAATAATAGAATATAGTATAAGTCACTGATTTACAGATGTTGTCTCACTACTTATTCAATAGTTGTTGATTGTGTGTTTACACAGTTGTAACATATTTTAAAAAAATATGTTTTTTATTGTGTATTTAAAAAAAATGAATGTACTGAAACTGAAAAATCGTGCTAAGCTTTTAATTTTATTTTAATTTAAGCTATAATGTTAATCAAATATTTTTCTGAATACTTTAATTGATATAGAAATTCATTACCACTAAAGTATTTATGAAGATAAATATAAATATAAGTTTAGTATAAATAAAGAATTAGATGAACAGGATTATTTCATTTTAAACCTGAATACATAAGTTCCGCAGTCACGATTGTGTGAACGAAAATATGGAGAAAGACAAGACCTTTAAAAGCTGTAGTAGCAAGATATTTTAAAGAAATCTTCGTGAGCCGTCTAAAATTAAATTTAACCTCAGAGGATTGGCTCAAAAACAAAGACGGGTATAAAAAAGTATTTGTGTTACAAGTGAAATGTGCTCGAAGCAATGCGGGAAACTGCGGCATCGTTATAAAGTTGTATGTTGACGGGACTTAACCATGAAGTAAAAAAATCTCTTATAAGCTCGTTTCAGCATGAAGAAAAACAGCGTGGATTTCGTTTAAGAAACATAGTAGTACAAAACCGAGAATCAAACATGAAAAAAGAGACAAGCAGACTGTCGGTGTTCTCTTTTTTGGACACCGCCGCTTTGGTTAATTTTTAAAGCGCCCTTTGAAAGTACCGGAGAAGAAAAACGCCGCTTTAATTGCGTAATTAATTGTGTTTGACGAATAACGGCTTTTGGTGCCAGCCGTAATTTCTTTGTCAAATAAAAACAATGTAAAATCAAGATAGCAATGATTGAAGTTTTGATACTATACGTAATTTTATTTGCTTCTTAAATATATTATAATCAAAATGTAAATATTAGGTAGTAACAAGCAAGTTAATTATACTGATAGTATTTAAAAAATCGAAGCAAAAAACAATCCAGATAACATGTAGTGCCAATAAATCTTTCATAAAACGTTTTCTGACTAGATTATTAAATTTTGTCTGATTCTGGAAAACACGTCTGTATCATAGCTTACATAAAAAAAAATATAAAAAATGGATACTAATTTTCTTTACATTGCTACATATATTAGTACAAATATAAAATCTATAGTGATACATAATACATGCAACTTTCTAACATCGACTCTACACGTTACATTAAAACATTAATTTCTACAATATGATATTTGTTTATATTAACTAATATCAAAGTATAATATTTAATTACTACAAAAGCAAAACATGCATATAAAATAACATTAATATGTTGCAATATTCTACTTGAAAAACATGCTATTTCTATGTAAATCATAAACATACCTAGCATTATCTTTAATTTCTCTATAATATATAAAAACAATAATTTTTAATATTTCTGGAACAGTAAGCCTACTTATACAATTTTAGTAAATATATTTAATACCATATTGCAAATTCTATTGTATATTTATTTATCTATTGTTCTTTGATTATTGTATGTAATCTTATAACAAAATTGTTAAAATAAGGCAATATATTACTAACAAGTTAAAATTAAAAAATGTTGATAATAATAGTATGTATCTTTATATATCAATATCAAAAAAAGACATTATTAGATTCAGTTGCTTCTGAGTTATCGAATTTAGCTTATTTTAACATTAAGATAAAGTATCTTTATTTTAAAATAATATATATAATGATAATTTTAAAGGATGAGACTAATAATATTTTATAAGATAAGTTCACTTTGACTAATAAACATACATTTTACAAACTAGAATCTGACACTTATTTATGATGTACTCGTTAAGATAGTAATAATTAGTACATAAAATAGTTGTCTCTTAAAATTATGTATATAAAAGTGACTATTATTTAGCTTGCTTTTTTTATTAGTTTTTGTGAAATATGTATTATACATATATAATAAAAATATATTTTTACGTAATATTTTAATGAAGGGTAAAATATTATTTTTGACTCACTAAAATTCTAATTTAATTAGATGTTCTGTATGTTTTAGCAATAAAAATTTTTTTTGTAAACATTCAAGGTTTTTTTAATAAACTTATTTTTAAAGAATTAAAAAAAAAATTATTTACGGTTTTCCATGTTTTACCTATTCCCTTTAAAAAATACCATGATAATCAAATAAAAGTAAGCTAGATCGTTCATGTATAGTATAAAATGCTGAATTTAGTAAATTGAGAACAAAAATAAAATTAAATCATAGTGAAGAACTTTGATTGAATTTTGATTGAATATAAAACAATCAATTTTAAATAAAACTGTAAATAAATAGTTTGGTTCCTATCCAGAGACATGTGCATCACTTTTCTATATAAAAAAATTGGCCACGATCGGAAAACAGGAAAAGTGAGCGCACGCGATGGTAATTTATTCATAATTTTGTCGCCGCAAGTCGTGACGCACCGGATGTCATCTCATAATTTGATATCTGTCGAGGAGGAAGCGAGGAGTGTCGTGATTACGTGGCCCGAAAGCTGATAACCACCCTTGGGGTGCCAAGGGGGCGATAACGACCCTGATGATCATAATCCAACTCGACGAAAACAACCCGCGGTAATATAAATAAATTGCCGAAAATTACACATGTACCGATTGTCGGCCTCGGAATTAAGCGACGGGTCAGTCCTACATACATAAACTATTAGGGTTCCTTTTCTCGAGAATCCTGAATATACATACATATAGATAACTTTTAGCTGAAAATTACTTAATAATCCACTTGCTCCCATTTTTTTTACACACATGTTATAATATAAAAATTTCGCATATAGTAATTTGACCATAACAATATTACTAAATCACTATAAAATTCTAAAATAAATTTAATTGTACATATTAATACTGAGTGATCGAGTTGTAGATGAATTCTTTGCAATATTTTATTTTTGAAGCTAAAGAGTGTAATATTTTAATGTATTCGAATGAGACATTTACAAGACAGATTTTTATTATAAACATATTTAGTTTAGAAATATTTTATAAATACGCTTTTTGTAAATAAATATGTTTTGGTACTCATTTATTTTTATTTCCATGACTGTACATACTATTAACATTTACCAGGTATTTAAAATATAAATCCGGAATTCGCTTTCTATCATTTCTTAATTTTAATAAATTATATAATTAGCTAAGTATTTCGAACAACAAAGATAATTAGATAGGTAATTTTATGACTAAGTATAGCTCAAAAAGCTTATTGTGATAAATAGGCACATGATAAAATAGCCATTTAAATCTATTAAATATAAAATAATCAATAATATGTAAATCATTTTTATCATTGTAATAGATATTTTGGGAAAATAAACAAAATTCAGCAGCAGCTCCTAATATCTATTTTTAATTGATCTAAAGCATTGTTTACTATATGTATAGAAACTTATTATATAAATATTTTTTTGCATGCCTATTTATCACATATAATTATTTTTACCAAATATTTCGTTGTGTTTTTTACATTTTTGCAGGCGCGTACAGTGAGATACTTTTCCTTTCAATAACAATAAAAAAAACTAATGGCAGGTATTAAATAGGTGATTAGTTTTACATAAATAGCATTGTTTAGTAATAGTTGATTTTAAGTGTAATACCTGTTAAATATAAAATAATTTATCGCATCGGTCATATTATAACAACTACTATGATTTTCAATTTAATGTAGATTAAATAAATAATTATTTAATTAATAACTAAATAATTATTTAATAATACTATTATGAAATTCACGAAAAACCCGATAAACGATATTGTTCTAAGATCGCACGCCACGCAAAGAGTAATCTGAGATAACATTTTATTTATTCCGAGCTCCGTCTGTATGAACGCAAAAAAATTCCGGAACACATAATATGTAAAAAATACTATTATTTATAACAAAAAAATATCTATTACTTTAAATAAATAAATCCATTACTTCCAAATAGCTTGAAGGGCAGCACAATCAACTAGTGGTATAAATCAGTGACTAATACCTGAAAGACTTAGGTTTGAATATCATATAGACATTTAGTGTTTTTTTAATTTGTATGTATGTCTGTGAGATCAGAATTGGTAATTATTATTAATTTATAAATTCAATCAATCGTCACAGATTATGTTTACTAGATTTTTCTAGCTTAGGGCCGCCAAAAGCGAACCCGAGCCCTGGGAAAACAATGATTCCAGACCTCATGTCAAAAATAGCATTTTATATATTTTTAACATCGTAACATAATTTCTTGAATAAATAATAATAGGAACGAGTTAGCCCTTTCTTAGTACATACATCGCAAACAGCTGCAGCTCAGTTCAGATTAATTATTTGAGGTCAATTTATGAATATATTCTTGCTTTGATTTTTGTTGCAGAGTTGGGCCCCTCAAGGATAACGAGCCCCAGGAATTTGTCCTTTCTCATAAAATATATGCATAAAACATGCAGATACATCCATAAAGTCGTAGTCTAACTTTAAGCAGACATGATTCTTCATCAAAATGAAAAATATTGCAAGTTTTATAATCTACCGTTTTCAATGTTTGGACAGTGAAGTATATACCTTCCACTACAGAATATTTGAAACACACCTAGATTATGTAATTCTTTGGAATTAGCAAAGTAAACAAAAAACCTTTTCATTGTATCTTTTGCCAACTTGACAACAAACATAGTACAACCCTCTGTTCTTTATAAATTTATTTTACTCTTATCAGAGTGTGTCACTCTTTCTGAATCTAAAACACTCCAGATTTTATCTTTATTGGTCCATTTTATGCGTGTTAAATCATGTATGCACATTCGTATTTTCACGCACAAAAAATACAAATGATGTTTGTTTACAATTGATAGACCATATGCCATTTAATTATTAATAATCTGATAATCAATTAGCTAGGTTTAGTTCAGAAACAATATAGACATACCCCAAAATAAGGGATCAAAGAATTACGGATATATTTTATGTAAAATGTTCATATTACCATACAAATATAATATATCATATAATAATACCTTGCGAAGGACCGCCCCTAATATGATTAAATTAACATTATGTTTAGCGATTATTAAGTTTGTTTCATATAATTTATTTTGTGTAAAACAACGGTGCAACACGCGAAAAATGCAAATTTACAACGCTTTGAAAAAAAGTTTCCCCCTATTCGAATAGAAGCCTCTTTCGTTTTATTGCGACGGTATCCTGAACATACACTGGGGGTTCATATACCGACACGTGATATCCTAAGCAAATTATCCACTGAGTAAACCCTTACCCTTAAAGTAACCGTGTAATGGCGATATGTTTGGTTAGGAGAGAGGCGCATCTAGACCTCCCTCTCGGTATCGCAAAATCTGTTACATATATAAATACATTAAATAAAATCCTTTAAACATATTTTATCGTAATTGTTTTATTATTATTTACACACACAACGTGAAATATTTTACTTTAAATGTAATAATACGGCCAAAAGCGTTCTTTGCGCCCTACGCGGCAAAACTAACCACGTCTTCTATTGTGGTCTGCCGAGATTTAAGGGTGAGGCGTAAATCTGAAAAGGAAAAAAGGCACACGGGGATGATGGATGGCTACATCTGTCCCTATCGCCACATGGCTCGTAATATCTTTATAAAGGACAACCCCGCTGGAAATCACTTCATTTTCCACACTGGACATTCTCCACGGACATTTTTGTGTACAGAAAAACAAGATAATTGAATAAATCAATGTGAAATAATCTCATCTGACGCAATAATATAATTAAACTAATTAAACTCTGGTTTCAATGATTGACTAACTAATACGGCTTATGAGATTTTGGAGAGAGAGCCAAGTCTATAATTACAAGTAAACGTATAAATTTGGCCATCCATAATCAATAATTTAATTAATGAAAACTTTTTATTTTCAGATAATACTTTCAAGATTGATTTTTAAACATCTCTCGTTAGCCTTGCCCTTTTTGTTTCGATCTTGCCGAGCGTTTGATTTTATATAATTGCCAATTATGGAAAAGGGTTTATTTTACTACAGAGACGGTGTCATATTTAACAAATAATTTAAGATTATACATATTATTTATGCTGGCATTATTGACGATTGCTTTTTTAACAAGTATCTAAATATGACACAGAATTTGTATAAATTATAATACATATTAAATATTTAAAGAATTACTTTACGATACATATAAAGCAAATTTACTATCGGTAAAAATATGAATAAAGCACGCTTAATTACTGGTTTATAATTTCACATAAGTTTCAAAAATTGTTATGTTGAGAATATGTAAAATTAAATGCCGACATAATAACATTTATTAAAAATATATTTAGCTATATATTGCTTGAATATATAATTAGCGTGTTTATGGTATTTATATTGCTGTTATTGGCCACGAAACAAAATTGGAAATGGCACTCGAAAGCGAAATATGCTCTCGTCGATAAGTCGAGCCGGTGAGAGAGAAACGCTTCTTCGGGGAAAGAAGGCTTGTTGCGCTAATTCGCGCAGAAGTTAAGAGTGAAGCGAGAAGAGGGCACAGAAGCGAGGGTCGGAAGTCGTTGAATTTAGAGGTGATGTTGTTTAAGTAATCGCGAGTTCAGTGCTAAGGCTCTCAGGTTCACTTGAGTGGCATAAGAGGCTTACTTCATTTGAAGCGATGGGGAGAAATGAGAACTTTTGCCTGCGTCGAAGCTCTCCTCGAATCACTACGCGCCACTGAGATGATGAGGATATTAATTACTGAATGCCTCTAATTATAATATGCTGCCTTTATTAGCAGATTATTTAACACAAGTAGATGGGCTTATCAATTTTTGAAATAATAAAAATAAATACCTTGTAAGAGAAACTTTGCCTTAACCGAAAATTTATATATAAAATTACACTTCAATTTAAAAAGTTCTTAACTTTTTAATAATGTCTTGTTTTTATGAATTAATGTATTAATCCCTATACAACAAATTCAACTAAAAAGGTAAATTATTACGGTAACACGAATATACAGATACGTTAATGCTTTTTCTCCAAAAAGTCTTGCTTCAAAAACATGGAAAAAATCAGTCATCAACGCTTTGTTATAATATTCCTAGATTAATTTAAAATATATTTTTATTTAATGTAAACTTTACGTTTAAAATTACAAACGTTACAGTGTTGTAAAAACAATTAACAACTATCAAATTAGTAGTGTAACCAAAGTCAATGTCAATGACATATATTATTTATTAAACTAATAGTACAGCTTAAAATCAATTTATAATATGTAACGACTTATACTATATTTGCGTTAACACAGTCAGTTTGAGGGCTATCCATTTCATTATTATTCATAATTTGGAAAGAGTTTGGGTTTACGCCCCTACTATTAGCTCTAAAGCACACGATACGGATATACGTTCGATTTACTTATCATTACTCCTGTTTATATTTAGAACAAATTTATAGAAATTAAAACTATTAGTATATTTTTTTTATATTTAATAATTAATTGCAGTAATGATACGAACGTATATCCGTATCGTGTGCTTCAGAGCTAATATTATAGTAGGGGCGTAAAACAAAACTTAATATCTCTTTCTTAATTATGAATAATAATGAAATGAATAGCTCTTGAACTGACTGTGAGTATAGTTTCATTTTATTTTTTTATTATTTCTCACGATATTTATATGTGAAGTTATAAAAATCTAGGAAAACTGTTATGATCGATAGCTCTCAGGCACGATTTAAATTGAAAAACATTAGGGTTATTACAAGATACGGTTTTCAAACAATTAATCATACCTCTTTAAATATATACTTTTTTTTTATCTAAACTTCAAGTCATCCAAAATTTAGTAACAAAAATACTTTTTTATATTTATAAGCTAATCGCAAAAAAATATAATAAGCAACACATACTAACAATATAAAAATATTGATATTTTTGTACAAGATAATACAAAGTATTGAAGTCTATGATAAAAACAATCTTAAATTTAGATATAAGAACAAAATTTAAAAAGACATTGCAGCAAAAACACCATTTTAATAGTTCCAGATCTTTATCTTAATATAATAATTAGTATTTAAATTTCGTTATTTCTTTTTTTTGCAAATCATAAAATTGTGGAAATCAAAATGGTTTAATTAATTCTAGTTCATTTATGTTATATTAATTTATATTTATTTATATGTTAATTTAAAAAATAAAAAAATTATGCTTAATCATAAATAAGAATATAAGGAATTGAATGCTATAATTAATTTTTCAGGGAGAAGTCTTATATTTTTAGCATTGATTTTAAACAAATAACAGTACAAAAAATTTTTTAGCATTGATTTTATATAAAAATCATTATATAATATATATTGAGTTTAGATTATTGTCAAAATTAAAATGAATGCAGAAGTGTTTTTAATTATGTAATCGATTATATAAGAGGTCCAAAAATATATCTTTATCATTTCCAAATAATATTTACTTAGCCACAGTAACATACGTAACAATCGATTATATAAAAAAGGCTTATAAAATAAAATTAAATATCTTAAATATCTAAATTTTAAAAGCAAAAAAATTCAATCAACATAAAATGCATGATTTATTTGGATGTTGATTTAAATTAAAAATTAAGCTTTCCCCCTAATATCTTATAATATATTGTAATCGATTATCTCTCGAAGCATAGATAGTTATTTGAGACAGTTCGTAACCTATAGCGGGCGATTGCAGAAAAAATATTTCATCCCTTTGGGAGCTTCTCAATGGTCTAACTTGTACACTCTTCCAAGAAGTTCGACTTTGTTATGAGTTATGTCTTTATGACACTTCAATTCACAGTATTATATAATCGTAATCTATAATTTAGAGTACCCGAGTAAGCAAGTACTTTCTCTTAATCGAAATAGCTTGGAAAATATTTTTGAGATACCTTCATGTGATGATATTTGCTTAAAATCCGTTTTTGCATTTACGCGCCTTTCTTTGAGGAGCGTTGAGATACGATTCACTGAGCTCTCACATAAAGTTGTATGTCACTAAGCATTTCTTCAAACTATTAAAGGGATATGATCTATTTTTGGTTTTTGGAGCGCTTTCAAGAGTCATGATCACGTCCTTTTTTAATGCCCATTTGAGTCACGACGTCCATGCTAACCGACTCGCCTATAGCTGTCGCCATCCAGCTCATCATTGGATATTGGTCTATTTATTGTCAGCTATGAAATATTGTTGTTAAATAAATAATAATAATATATTATTATGATAATAAAACGAAGTGTGTAGAAAAAATTATACACCAAAGTCACAAGGTTCCAAATTTAAATGTATATGAATCAGAAAAAATATTTTTATAGGTAAAGTCTATTTTTCCACAAACTTTTATTTGCTTCACAATACATATACAAGTACAGTGTTAAATTTGTCGTTGTCTTCCATAGCTGCGAGTGCAGGCGACGCTCGGTTAGTTAGTCAACCCGCTCGACGGGGGAGAGTAAAAAATTACATTTACTTAATAAGAACGTCCCGGCTGATTCGTAGCGTCGTCTGGAGGGTTGACTATACGCCGCCGAGGGAGAGGCAGGCAGCACAACCGCCCTGCTGAATTTCGTTTTAAACATTTTTATAGCCGCAAACGCGGTCTTAAATTGCGATTTATGACCGGGGCAATTTAGCGTGGCGCGCTTTACTGCCGGCGCAAAATGAACCGGAAGGTTCCTTCCTTCTACTTGTCTTATGACTTTAGGAACGTGAAATATGGACGTGCACTGTTTGCTTTGACGTGTCTCCAAATATGTAATAACTGTGCGCTTCTTCTTCATAGTTTTTAATGCAGGGAATTTGGAAGCATTGGCAGGCATTTCAAGTGATACAAATAATGCTTTAATATATATATTTTTTTATCGATGTATTAAATATATATTATTGATGTATTAAAATGTATACTTTATTTTTACCTCACATCAATACCGTTTTTTCTAGTAAATTTAGTAACTAATATTTGAAAACTTAGGCTTGAACATTATATGAACCCTAGCGTTTTTTTTATTAATATCATGTCTGGTAAATCGTAATTAATAAGTGATACATAATTTTCCCAAACTTTTCTAAACTTACTGAATAATTAAAATAAGTTCAAGCTAGAATGTAAATAGTTACATATAATAATTGTAAACTGTAATAATTAGTAAAATAGACCAATAATTTACATTATGATTTTAGTCTAAAATTTTACAAAGTGGCCAAATATATGTAGGTGTAGAAAAGTATAATCTTTAAATGTATAATAACAATTTAATACCAACTTAAAATATTACTCACAAAAAACTATTTTTATCTCAAAGTTTCATTAAGCTAATATTTTATATAGTAAATAATTAAATAGGGCTTATTTAAATTCAAAGGTGCAACATACTTTTAAAAAATCACCCTATATTAAAAAGTATTGAATTGATCCCTGTCATACGTCACTTTTCACATAAAAATGCTACGCGTTTAATTCAGAATACAATAAGTTTTTTTTTATGGTACTTTAATTAGACAAATAAACAAGTTAATAAGTTTACAAAACATGAGATTTTAATATTTATAAAAGCAGTAGCATTTGACTGCGGCTTCAGCTAACTGTTGTAAAATTCCATAGGAAATTCGCGAAGAGTTTCACGTAGACAATGCGCGCTAGGTACTTTATTATTTCTCACTCGTGGAGAACAACGGCCCACTTACAACGGGAATAAAAGAGAACCCGGCCAGAATAAAGCCATGAATAACAGAATGAGATCACAGACTCCTTGTTAGCACGCGGATTAAGAGTAATGCCTCTTATTTTATTACCGTTTATTCTTATTAACGCAATCGACTCTCTCGATACTTTTAATTAATGATGACTCGCAAACGTGTGTATGTATTATTTTATTATTAACAACCAATTTTTATTTATATATTTTATATATAGAATGATTAACATGTGCATATTTAAGTTACTGCAAAACAGAGTATAAGATTGTTAATTTATTTTTTATTTTTTTTTGATTATTTTTTTATATTTTTTATTTAAACGTTGATTATTGTTTCTTATATCTATTGAGGCATAATAAAAAATACTGTAAATAGTTGAGACGATATGTTTAAATAATTCTATAATAATTACCCTAACTTAAACCATTATCTTTGCCACTTTTAATATCTAAACTAATGATTATTGCATATTAAACATGTGCATATAGCATTGATTACGTTTTGGTGTACAGTTAAGCTTAGAACAACTTATTTGAATTTAAAAGCAATAAAAAAGAGTTTAAATATTCCAAAGCCAACTAGCGAAGTGGGATTAAACTACAATACAGATACTCTATACTGGAAATCCAAGGGCTTTGTATGCCTCGTGATATGTACCATTGAAATAACGAGGATCTGTAAATGTGAGCTTTAAACATGACGTAATTATTTTTAATAGTGGATTATAAATTGCATATATACGTTAAATATTATTAAATTTGCACTGTTCTAACTTTAATACATATGGGTAGCCAGTAGACGTGTAGGGTTTAACTTAGTTAAACCATAAACTTAAGATACATTTTGTAGCATAATATGGAACATCGAAATAATTATCAGAGAGAGAGGAATGTGTAATAAGTTTGAAAGAGCCTTGAGGGTACGATTTAAATTTGCCAATCAAAAGGGGATCAAGTTTGAAGCGTCTCCTTACTTTCTACCATCGAGTAAGATCATCGTCGATACTTATATGAAGTTTAGATTTTTATTAAATATTTTTTAACGTTATACTATATATGTACATTATGTACAATATCCCCGTGAAAATCTCCACAACATCCGACAGAATAAGGCGAAAGATAATCATCTAAATTGATATACATTAGGCCATTCCGGTGCGTATGCACCCCCGCAGAGTTAAGCCTCGGCGATAATTGATGTTTGAACCCCCGGGTCGACATTAGTTGATTCGCAAACAGACGAAGGGAAAAAGAAAGGAAAAAGAAAGAAAGCGAGTCAAGTCTGCCTGAGGATAAGCAACTAGACAAATACGAGAGAGCTGACGGGCTTCTCTTTTTGTCCTCGCCGCAAAACTATTTACGCTCTCTCTCTCTCTCTGTGTTGCTTTTGTTTGTGGTTTCTTATGTACTTTTAGCATTTGCCAATAATTAAAAAAAAAATTTAATCAATTATTATTTAATAACTAATTGATTGTTTTTAATTGTATTACAGTAGTGCCTTGACGCTGACGAAGCTCGTAGCTCAAAGTACTCGTATGTCAAATCAATTTCCCCTATTAAAATTAATATATTACAAAGAGAAAATAAAAGTAGAATTATGGCAATTGAAATGGTACCTAAATTTTATGTTACGCAATACGTTTTTTTCTCGTATATCAAGCTCATGTGTCAGTCAATTTTTATTTTAAATTTGTTCATTAAGTTAACGTAAGCCGAGGTTCCACTGTACACATGTAAATAATATCTGGAATAAATTAAAATAAAAACAAGAATCTGCGCAATACAAAAATAAAAACGCGTTATAGTAATATGCTGCAAATTTTTAATTATAGTTTATTAATAAGGGTAATGAAGATAGTTAGATTTTCAATAATTAAAAAATATACATTCTACTTTTTGCCACAATAAGATAACGCATAAAATTTGTTAGTTTTTTTAATAAGGAATTGATTTTTAGATATTAAAAATCGTGTTTAAAAAAATTGCACAAAATAAATCGTTGTGCTTTAATAATACAATATTTTTATTGATACTGATATATTAAATTCATAAATCAAAAAAGGCAGTAACTAATATCAAAAAACCCGGGTTTAACTTCCATATGGACCATGTTGTATTTAAATTTCGATCGTATCTGGGAGATTTATATTGGATCGATCAACTTATATAATGTTTTCTTTAACATATAGAGCTAATGTAGTAAATTATAAATGAAATAAAAAATATGGCATAATTCAGTATTTAAATAACGCAAATTCTTCAATCAACAAATTTCTTTAGCACAGTTCTAATATGACAGATTTACGAGTGATTTATTGGCCCTGTGTTTATGTTTTTGTATAAAATAATAGTTGGATATCTTTATTTTTAGATTAACCGCATGATATTGATCAAAAAATTGCATAATATTGTTTTAATGGCTGACTATTAAATCGAAACGATTAAGACAGATCACAGATCAGATTTTCTTATTTTTTTTAATCTCACGAATAAATACAGTAGTAAAAAATTAAATATAAAATCAATGGGTCGTGTTTATCTATTAATTAAGCTGTACTAATAGTTCAAAACTATTAAAATAGATGTCACTGATTTCAGTCTGGTGTCTCACTACTAACTTAGTAGTTCTAGATTTTTATACGCAGTTGTAACGGATGAGACTAATGTCTGTCATGTTGCATCGAAATATTTACAATAAATAAATTATTTAATTAAGTTGTAATTAATATAAACTATTTATTTATATATTATATAGTATTTAAGCAAGGGCTGAGTTGTTTCTTAGGCCGTGTGTCATATCATATTATACATTGATCGTATGCCCCGGAACAAATTAAAAATAAACGTGAATATATATATAAATATATAGCTTCCTACATACTTCCAGAGTATTATCCACGTCTTCATTGCCTTCATTGTTTAAATATTTACAGTACGGTAGGTGTTTACGAGTCCGGAAAAATACCTCGGCGCGTCCGTAGACAAAATGGAATTACGGTGTCTTTTTTCTTTCCCCCCGGTGGCATTTTTTCGCAAAGAAACGAGCCAAATTACCCACTTTGCCTGTCTTATCTACTTATAACCCTTTAAATCCAGCCAACGCAAACATTTGACATCGTCTTTCATCATCTCTCTCCCGTCCGCCATCATGGTACCGGCGATGTCTATTTTTTACTCAATTTTTTTGCCTTTCGCTCTTCTCTCATTTTTTTGCACTTAAGTATACATCAAAAGATTTTCGTTTCTCACTTGTTCGCTTTACGTGACTTATGTTTTTCTTTGCGTCTCCGTCAAAAGGCCCTCTGAATATTGTGAATATGAAGAAGCAATTATCGTTTTATAATAAACGAGCGAATTCATCATCTGCTGAAACGTACGTTTTTTATTACAGTTTTTTATTGAATATTTTCGAGATGAATTATTACATTACGTATTTATGTTGCGCATATTTGTTTTTGATGTTATTATTATTTATCTCAGTTCGAGTGTTTGTTTTAACTATAGTCTCATAAAAACACTAGTCACATAAATAGAACGAATTTACCGCGGTAAGGGTTGCATATAAAACGGTATTTAAAGCCAGGGTTAAAAGAGGGTGGGACGGTAAGAAAAACATGAAGGAGATAATTAAGATTTAGGCGAAATAGTAGTGCACAAGGAAAACGTTGATGCGGGAGAGTTGGCTTCTGTGCTTAAAGTGCTGAAGTTTGCCGGAAAATTTCATAGAAACGGGAGCGTACAAAATATAGAATTGTAAATGAAGCAGGTGATCAATAAATAAACGGCAAAGGAAGCGATATATCCGGTAATAAATTTATTACCGGATTTCATTTGTTAGAACGGCATTTACGTGAAATTGCGAGTCAAAGGGAGAGAAACGGGCCAGGCAGGCAGGAGCAGAGGGCTCACAGCGCAAGTTTCTTTTGAATTTCTTTTGCGTTCCTTTGTCGAATGCTTAAAGGCTTTTACGTTATTTAAGCAGTTCAAAAGCAACGATTAACTGTTTTATGTAAACAGTCGGAGGGTATTATTACAAAGAGGGACAGAGAGCGAGGGAGGCCTAAGCATAATGGATGGAACAATTACAATCAAAGGCAGGCGATTTAATGTTTCTATTAATTCCATTTGTAATGGAAATCGAAAGCAGGTGAGATCGGCGGATGCTCGCAAAATCCTACGATACTGCTCGTTTGACTTACAATAATTACGTTTCGAATTCTTGCCGAAAATCGACTGATGTATTATAAACGAATTGTAGGACAAACTGGAAAAAAAACGATGTTTAAATTAAATGGTAAATTTATAAAAAATCTTAAGTCGATATAAAAAACATAAGATTATTAAAAAATCTACTGCAAATAATTATTGGAAAGCAATAATGCAATCTTTAGATTAAATTGGTATGCCACAAGAGTACATAATGTCTATTTGGAAATTTATTTATTACTTTGGTAACTTAAAATAATTATCAAAGTTACTTTACCGCGATTTTTTAGATATACGTATAGCTATTAGAGACAGATAAGATCACAATAAACCGATTATCTTCAAAAACACAGTGTGTATCATTTCTTAACACTTTATTATTTAACAACGCAAGTAGTCAATTACTCCCCCGCCGATTTATCGCTATCTATAGTCCAATTGTACATTTTAAAATTTTACTTATTTATATAAAAGCCTTAGTAATATCAACAAATTGCCGGTAATCAAAATAACGATGAATGAAAACTTTGTAATTGCCGAAATCTTATATATAATTGTTCTAATCCGCTTCCGCCGTCGCTTCCGGACGCGCATAACTTTAAACGAAACATTCTCCGTTCAATTATCTACTCTGTAAATCGTATCGCTTTGTATTAACAGTGTGTAACAATACACGTAAACAAAGGAAATATATTTAATTATAATAATAAATAATAATAAAAATTAAAATTGAATTTGTTCCGATTGATTTTCGAGCCGCCGGTAATGCCTTCTGTTGTTTCGACCAATCAAAAATAAGCATTCAAATATTCAAATAGCGTCGACCAATGAAAAATAAGCATTCAAATTCAAATAGATAGTACCGTGACAACACTTTTAAATAATTATTATTTAATAATAAAATTTTGCTATGCGACAATAATTTTCATTAATTCGTCATTTGACTGAATAAAAATTAAATATATACATAATGTGTTGAGGATTAAAAGAATACATTGATTAAACTAGATAAACAATCATAAAATAATCTTCGTAATGAAATTTTCAAATTTTGAATTCCCGGCGACGGGCTCCGAGGCCTAAAAGTGAGTTTTTGCTTTTATAAATAATCGGATTGCAAATTAACTAGGTGTGTTATATAACTATGAAAATTAAATATATACATAATGTGTTAAGGATAAGAATAATACATTGATTAAATTAGATAAACAATCATAAAACAATCTTTGTAATGAAATCTTCAAATTTTGAAATCCCGTCGCCGGGCTCCGAGGCCGAAAAGTGAGTTTTTATAATAATATCACATAAACATTATCATTGCTTTCCGATTTTATACACATATACGTTAGATTTTAAGAATTTTAAATTAACCAGTTATGTTTTAAACATGAACGTGTAATATATCCTTAGTATGTGAGGATTGAAAGTTAATGTCGATCAAATCGGCGCTGTCGGACAGCTTATAAATGTGTAGTTTCTTGGATGTTATCTAATAAACGACATTTTACAATGATTATAAATATGTGATTGCATACCTGGAATAATCGATAGCCAAAATATCTAAGAGTGGGTTATTTTTAATTCCGATGTGGCAAAATATGTACAATTTTTGTTCTGTGCCATCATTCCTCTTTCTGAATAGCCAAATTTAAGATATTCAGTTACATCAAACTTATGTAGTATGTTCTTTATAAAAAGATAATACTTGCTGACAGTGACTTCAACACGAGAAGATTAACTCTTTGTTTATATATACCAATTCTACGTTGTAGCCATATAGGTCATCAAATTGTTCCATCATTGCTTCTGAAAAATAATTAAAAAACAATAAGACTCCTATCAAGAGTAAACATTGAACACATTATTACTACTAATATAATCCATTAATAAAATTTAAACGACAACCAAAGAACACAATTGATGGATGTACTGTAGAGGATTAAACACGTAGATTGGCATCTTTTCATCTTCTACAAAATTGTCACAATATGTCATATATTTTTTATTATTACTAGCATTGTAATATGTTTAATTAACTTCGGTATGTATACCTTTAATTGCCAAATCACCGCTGTTTGTCTTTTAATATTAGATCCTGGAAAGTCAATAGTAATTTTGTTAGAATAACCGTGTTATATTATTCATTTATAACTAAACACTTACTGGCACAACCGCAGTTTATAGTTTTGTCTATAATTTCAAATGCTGCATCACTTGAATCATCTTCAATTGTCACTTTGTAACAAATATGCCGCGATTATAACATATTTCTTGCCAGATGTGACAGAACTGTCAAAGCAAATTTGGGAAGTCCCGCGCTTGAGTACGAACTAAATTGATTTTAACGAGCGAAATTGATTTTAACGAGCGAAATTTATTTTAACGATTTAAATTGTATAAAATTTATTAAAATATGTATAAAAATCATCAAATACAAAAAAAAATGTTTTTTAAAATATTTTTTTAGTTTATAGATTTAAAATATAATATAAATAATGTGGATATGTATTAGCTTCTCTATACAGAAAAAATATGTACCTAAATTTTGGCGAACGTTGGCAATTTAAAGTTTTAGTTTTTAGAGAATTTTTAAAACTTTGCTTTAAAAAATATTTTCAATAAAAAGGGGCAAAATTTCAAAATAAGTACTATTCATTACCAACCAACAACTAAGCGCACAGTATTGCAAAAATCCCTCTTACTGACGCCTTTGAAAGTAAACTACACAAAAATGTATAACACTAATTTAAATATTTTTTAAATTAAAAGTTTCAGAATAAAATTTCAAGATTTATTCAAAATATTTTTTTCAACATTAAAAATATTTTTTATTATGGATTTTAAATATTAATAATTTATTATAGATTTTAAATATCTTCAGTTTATTATTAATTTTAAATATAGTGAAAACTTTTTACACTCATTAATTATTAAAATATATAATGCTGCGCAGAAAAACATTTACTTTAAAAGAGATGTAAATCAAAATATTTTTTAATCAAAAAAGACAAAGGTTTCAAAATTATTAATATTTTTAAAACGCACTTTTGGTCTAAAGTAACAGATTAGGTGCTTGATATCTTTAGTTTATTGGTTCTTTCTCATTAGTAAATGTAATTAAAAACTGACTTTTATATTTACACATAAAACATAGAAATATTTTTTTTAAATTATAAAGTAACTTATGGTGTCACCAAAAAACTTTTTTATTACGAAAATTTAAATTTATGATAAAAATGTGTTATGCAGCGTTGAAACTGGCACTCAAACACCTAAAATACGCTAAAACACAATCAATGACTTATAATCACTCGCATTGCACCAACTACAATATATATGATCGATTGTGTTGTTGCGTTAGTAAGGTGTAACAAAATATTTTTTCATATCAGTAATATTTTTGAGCGGATGTGTAGCCGATGCTATTTATTATTATTATTTATTAAACTGTAAACCTACTTTTAAATGATACAAAATGTTACGTTTCAATAATATTTTTTATGTTGAAAACATTTTAATATTTTTTGTTTTATTAATATTTAGTAAAGCTACAAACCTATTTTAAAAAATAATACAACGAAATCTCTTTGTAACGAATACCGAAATAACAAAATTCCCAGTATAATGAATCTTTAATTTGTCCCCTAAAAACTTGCATACAAAATGTTTTCATTATAACGAAGACTAATCTCAGTATAACGAAATATTTTGATCCGAATTTAAGAATGACGTTGCAACTTTACACAATATTTCTCCACATTCAGTTCGTTCTTGACTTGGTGTGTGACAGATGTGTTCAAAAGCAATATTTACAGGTGTTTCGCTGACCCTCAAACTTTTTTTATAAAACATTTTTTTCACAAATTTTATTGTGTTTCATACATTTTCCTTAAACAAGGACAAAAAACGATCTGTCAACCTTATAAGAGGTTATTTTGATGCTGTAGTAATATAGTAATTTAAAATAAAATAAAAATATATGATCTTCCCTACATTCAATATAACGAATTTTCAGTACACCAAAATTTATTCATTGGTTTCGTGAGCTTCGCTGTATTGAAATTTCATAGTACAATTTTTAATTTATTATTATCTAGCCAAGTTTTAAACCTATTCATAAATGATATACAATATTTAGATTTATCATTAAATATCTAAGTTTCAATATAACGATAAAATCTAACGTTGTAAATCTAATAAATAATATAAAATGTTTTCTTCTGGAAATATTTAGTCAAGTTGTAAACCTATTTTCAAATGAATTGAAAATGTTAAGTAGTTTTTTATAGATTGAACTATTTTGTCTATCATTGAAAATCCTAAATAGTAATGTCCAATTTGAACCATTAAATTTAAAAAAATATTTTAAAAAATCAGAACGAAGCAAAAATTATATTTAAAACCCAAAAAGTTGAGGGTCCGGTATTCGCACACTCGCTAGCTATCGGTACCTCACGATAGTGAGGTACCGATATACCAATAATTACTTAAACAAATATTTTTTTATTTAAAGTCTGTCTGAAGTAATTTGTTATGATAATATTTTCGGCAGCAAAAATAATTACGATGAAACTGTAAATATATATTTAAAGTTTAAAACACATATTGATCTATTATTTTAAAAACTAATATATATATTATTGTTGCTTTTTATTGTTATTTTTATAACTATGTATATATAGAATTATATGGGTATGAATATTCGAGTTGTATTTTTCGATTCTTCATTACTGTAACACATTTTTTTTTATTATTTCTTTAACTTTAACACAAAATGTATTTGATTATTTTTTTCTTTTACTTTAACACAAAATGTTTTTAATTGTACATCGAATTGATATAAATTGTTATTAAAAAAAATGCAGAAAAATATGCAAAAATTTGTTTTATTAAATTTTATTTTAATAACTACCATTGAGCTGAATAATATTTTCTAAATACTTTTTCTTTATTATTAAAAAAAAATATATTTTTGTAATTTTTCAATTTTTATATTTTTTCTTAAGCATGTAAACCGTTTTCATTTCATTTAATCTCATTTTTCTCTATTTTAAATATATGTTACATACATATATTTAAAATAAGGAATACACTATCTTATTAAAATTCAATTATTGATTTTAAAAAGTGATATAACATCTAAAACAGTGAACGTCACATTTTTCTCTTTTTATCCAAAACACACAGTTGCTGGAACTAACACAACGATATGATAGGAGTTGAAACCAATGACAATAATTTTATTTATTTTGTGCAAAATGCGTCGAAATATTTATTTTTATAGCCGGATGTGACACAGACAAAAAACTTTGAAATGTGTTTGCCACATCAGAAGAAAAACGAGAATATATAGCTTCTCCATCGCATTCACAAAAAAAATGCCGATGCACTATTGCAGTACGAATTTTTAATGTATCAGTTAACAGCAAACTGTCATTGGAATCGGTTCACTCGCAATATTTCATTAAAAATAAACCACTAATCTTTTTTACATCATTAGAAAATGAAAGTATTAATACAACGAAACGAAAGAAAACTTACTTAAAAAAAATAGTATTTTTACTTCAAACTAAACCGTGATTTTATTTTGAATTTTTATTTTTTAAATGTAATTTAAAATATGTCTATTTTCTATATACATTTTCTATATACATTTTCTATATACATTTTCTGCAAATATATTTTCTATGAATGCAAAATTATATCTATTATATGTATGTAATTTGTATCACTACATAAAAAAATCATTTAATAATTTTTGAAATGTTTTTAATTGCATTTTATAATAATATATCATACGTATAAAATTGTTATTAATCTCTGCTAAGCTCTCCAAAGTATGTTTCCTGATAATAACCGTTATTGTAGCGCAAGTAGACACGAAAACAACACACAATCTATTTTCGTGCGACGTATACGACTTTATTCTTGTGACTCAGCTCTAGCACGCGCGAATGTATGTGTGTAAAAATTGTAAGCTATGACGTTCACTGATCTATAATAATATTTCATCAAAGAATAGTTTGCTTTTACAGAAACATTATAAAAGCTATAATATTTATAATATTCAAATATTATTATTGACCTTTTTATATCTAATAATATTATTATAAACGGATATATTTGAAGGAACTGCTTTAGTTTCTTTGAGTTGCTTAAAATTTTAAGTTTTTCTAAATGGAATTTTAATTGATTGGAACTATTTTTTATTGCAATATTTCTTGGAGCATAGATTTTAAATCATTCTTTTTAAAAATCAGTGCTTCTTGACTACAAAAATATTTAATACAATGCTCTCCAAACATATTCAGCAAATATTAAAATGTATCGATTAAAATGTACTTTAAAAAATATAAACATCAAAAATATTTGTAAAATACAAAATGAATATAGATCAAAAAACTTAATTTGTGTTACCAAAATAATTACGGTTTTTATTATTTTATTGTATATTTATTTAATTAAATAAATATTTAAAATAAATAATTTAAATATAATTAAATAGAAAATATAATGCTTATTTAATATTTAAAATAATTCAGTAATTCAACAAATGTATAAATTATATATTCACCAAAATACTGCAAAAGATTAAATTATTTTGATACGAATATTTTGTATTTTTGGAAGACAAAAACATTTTCTCTGTCAAATAATTAGGATTAATATGTGTTCTCAATTATAAGCCGATATAATTTGAACCATTTTAATGATAATAACACATTTTAACATCTCACTCATTGAGAGTGAATTAAGGGAATATATAATATATAAATTGAGGGTAATTATAATTGAACAAATGTGCTTTATTTATTGCCTTAATTGTAATTAACTATTTTCAGTTTCACATTAAGAATAAAAAATAATAGTTTATTCAATAATAATGAATTAAAGAAATAGTATATTTATTTGCTTATTTTATATCTTAACTTTTTTCAAGCAAATCGTTCATCGATAAACTTTTAACAGACAATGAAACGCATTTTTATATAGCTTATTATTTTTTTTAATATGTAAAATTATCATAATGTAGATATTCATACAATTAAAATACAAATTAAAATTAAAAAGAATATGATAAATAATTAGAGAAATATAATATAATTTAATATTACATATCTGTGTATCAATATACATATATTACACAATAGTATGCATGTATATGTATAATACTTTCATACACACATTCAATTTATTAGATGAAGTTATACGTCTCCCCCGTTACGGATCACCCTCAATTATTCCGCACTCGGAAAGATCAATGAGGGAGAACGTGCCTCTCGCGAATCCAGCCTCATTATAACCCCCCTGTCATATTTTTCGTCATTCTTCTTAATATTTCTCTCTTCCATCCTGTCTTTCGCTGCGAAACCAATCATCCTCTTCCCTCGCTAAGATCCGCGAATGCGATACGCTTCTCACACATCCTTAAGAAAAATATCCGCTATTGTCGGACAAATAAGGGGAGCAAACATTCGATATGGGGTAAGTCAATCGGAAGAGTGACAATAACCCTCGTTTGTGCCAAATCTGCTTTTTTAATTATCCGGATTGGTCTAATTGGTGTGAGACGGAACATATTGTTCGGATGATTAATATGTATGTGCATAACACAATATATTAGTTCACACGGAAGGGGTTTATATAAAGTGTGCCCTAAATACCTCATGGGTTTATCTATCTTACCTTTGTTTTCATATTAATGCAAAATACCACCGACGTAATTTTAGCGATAGCAATGTGAAACTTTAAACATTTCCGCTGAAATACTGCTGATTTATTTTCAGCAAGGGTAGAGTGAATTTATCATAAAATAACTTTTAAATTGAGTATTAGAAATAAAGTTTTAACTATGTATAAAAATTGAAATTATTTTTTTGTCATTATTTAGAATTAAACTATAAATTAATATTTAGAAAAAGATTATATCATATATGTGAATTTTTATGTTGTTTTTTTTACCAAAATATTAACTATTAAATCTTTTAAAATAAGACGAATTTGATGATTCTTTTTTAATAAAATGTTCTGAAAGTTTAGAAATAAAAGTTAAAACACAGATATTTTCTGAACTATGCAATTTTTGTCTGAAACGCATTTTTTTAAACAATGATTTTTGATTTATCTGGATTTTTAAGTACGATATATAAATGTCCCACCTCTTCCTGCTGTAAGCAGACTATTTTGTATGATAATGATTTCTCGTCACGTCGTTCCAGTTGATTTAGCTTCGTGTCAATTAATCGGTCCGACTCAATCGGTGTTACATAGGTATCAGTAGTAGCACTGCGAAAGTGGTGAAATGCGAAATGCTCGATGTAAACACACAAAAGCCAGTCGAATAGTTTAATTCGGTGGACCCTCGGTAGACCGCACACTTGCGAACACTTGTCAGACCCCTAGAACCTCCCCTTTAGCCGGGACCGTGAGGGTGGGGGAGAAACCCTTTTGAAATTTAATACCGGAAGGATTTCAAAGATTTCAGTGGTCCAAATCTGCGGTCTCTGGGCCAGCCCGTATCTCATCTGGCCGAATTCGCAACCCCTTTGTGCCGGGACCCCAAGGTATTTTCGCGTATAATCTGGATATGACAAAAAACAACCGACGAAATCGCCGCTTATCCTTTAATTGCGCTTACGTTAATTTTACACGCAGTAAAAGATAAAAGATAATACATTAATTAAAACATATTTTAATTAAAAATACTTAAAAAATAGCCCGTTAAAACATGCGATAGGTACAATTCGATTCCCACGGCTATATTATTTTTTCAGCCAAAAAAACAGTTCGTGCTGCCAGAAACAAATGTCGATTAAAACTTTAATACAATTTTAAAAGTATATATATATAACTATAAATAGCATCACCTGAATATGTCACTATTATATTGTAACTGGTTTATCACAGCTTCTTATGTTTATCTATCTTACAATATTCGATTATAATTATATTTATTCAACAACCACTAATATGAAATGAGACACCAGATTGAAATCAAGTCTGGAAATTGACACTTACTTTATTATTTTCAAACTATTACTACAGCTTACAATCAATATATGTCACTATGACGAGCATAGCTCAAATTTAGTTTTATATGTGAGATAAGGAAAGTCTTAGAAAACTCAATATGTGACGATTAATCGGAATTATATTTATATCTTCCAGACACGATAGAAATTGAAAAACACAATATTTTATATTGAAATTGAACCCAGGACTCAGGTATTAGTAATGGACCTTGACCAGTGGTATTTCGTGTCAGTTACATAAATATTTTATTAGCCAGAATTGAATATTTTTTTCTGTATTTGTATATTTAATATATAATAATAACTGTATTAATGTGAACCATCTAAATAATTCATGACACGAATGCTCTTGCTATAATATAATATATATCATATACATATGCTTTAATATTAAATTTGGTAAGTTCTAGTGCATTCTTTTTAATATCGAAATTAATTTTTTTATGAATATGAGGAAAAATTAGGTAAATTCTAATATTAAAATTATTTTTATCCTTTATAAAAATATATAAATATATATATACAATCAAATATATATATACAATCAAATATATATATATAAAAATATATATATATATACAATCTACCATCCAATAAATCATTAATAAAACAATGTTAATAAAAATTTATATAACAATACATCCATCTGCTTTTTAAAAATTTCACTAAATTCTACCATCAAAATTATTATAATTAATATACATAAATAATACTTATTTTAGAAGCTACGCGTATATCAATTCGCAAGTTCTTGTATTTTTTTTCTATTATTTTATGAATGTTGAGAGTGGCATCATCGTGCCTAATAAGACAATAAATTTTGGTTAAATTGAATTAAATTATATTTTTACACAAGAGTTCCTGTAAAAAAATATAATTTAATTTAATAGTCGAAAATGTTTTCGACGATAGTTACGAGGTGCTAAAAAAAAAATTTAAAATAATGCAAATTTTTTATATATTTTCAATTTATTATACATATCATTCGTGAATATTTTTAATAATATGTGTAATATAGTATATTTATATGATTGAATATTGTTAAGCATATGTATGCTTATGAAATAGTTATATAAATATTATGTATAGAAGCCATTATGAAGCATTAGTAAAACCTGTCAAGCTTGTCTAGATTTTTAATAAATAAAATAATTAATTTGAAAGATGTTTTACGAATATACAATTTATCATATAGTAATATTTAGCGATTTTTACTAGTGTGAATATCTTAGTAAAGGAAATAAAATAAATATAATATCGAAATGCTGAAGTTATTTATAATATTTATTATCATAATGTCGATAATATCAGTATGTGCCGTAATAATCAATAAACTTATTGTATAATTATAAAAATAAACTTAGAAACGTCTCTATTTTTTACCCACTTAATAATATAAGTAAATATAGATGTTACGTTATAGTAATTCATCGAAAATTTAAAAATGAATACTAAAAAGGTACAAAACACATTATTAAAAATTTTTAATTATGTATTTTTAAATGCATTTATATTTATAAATTATTTTTAATAATAATTTTATGCCTCAATATATTCTGGATCGACTCTATAAATTCAATTTATCATACTCTGTATTTTAATTTTCAAACCTAATTAGATTTAAAAAAAAACAAATGAGTAATGTCAATAGTTTTTAGCTTCTCTTAAATATTCACCTAATTATTATTTTTATATTATACAAAGCGTTTAAATAAATTATTAAGAACCATAGTAATAAGATATTAAAAAATAAAATATATAGAAGAATTAAATATCAAAATTAAATTGCTTACATGAGTATATTGTTCACACAACGCATGGGAGTTAGCCGTATTCATCCAGGTGAGCGTGTTTGATGTCCCTTTTAATCCGCAGGAATTACTAAAATATATTAATGAACCGCCTTGGGGCAGTTAATCTTGCGGGCGGGGCGGCGACCTACAGACCGGCCCTGTTAATTCATTAGCCGGCCCTGCATCATTAGCCCTCTTGTTTGTATCTGGATAAGGGATATCCGACTCGCCCTTATGCCGCCACCTTCGTACCTCCGCGATAATTGGCCAATTATTTTGATTGTTACCTTCGCCTAATATAATAATAATTCATTTTCACACAATTAATTCAATATCGAACGTGCCCTTTATAATTTATTATCAGTTAATCTTTCTTCGGGAACTTATTTTCTATTTAAAATGCACCGACAAGCGGAAAGCCATTGTGAATATTGTCACGCCTCGAAGAAATCCTCTTTTTTATTATTAGGTTTACGAATAAATGGTTCTCCCCTTAAATATGGCCCGGGCAGAAGTAATATGACGTTAATATCGGTCGGGGGTGGTTCGCATTTCCGCCAGATTATGTATTACGGCATGAATAAGACGAATAGATATTTCACGTGACGTATTTGCTCATTGTTGATAAAAGGAAATTCAATGAGAAAAATACGTAATACACGCGAAGAAGTCATATTATTGGTTTTGCATGTTCCATCTTTAATGCAATATGATTTGCGATGCCATAATATTTATTAATATAAATCTACTGAAAAAGCGTTTATATAAAAGTATAATTCGGCTGAATGATACTCATAATTAATTGAATCCTAAATATATATATATATGTTGTTGACTTAGACTACTTAAAATGTCAAAAAAAAAGTGTGATACGATTATAATATATTTTACAAATTTTAGTTTTATTTTGTCAGAGTCACAGACAATTTGCTGATTTTGTCAGAGACAATCGCTGATTTTGTCAGAGACAAAGTCAGCGAAAAATCTTTCTAAATGTTTGGCTTTGATATGAGGAACGTATTTTCCTTAGACAATTTTATTTGTGTCTTCATAAATTTGGAATCTCTGAATATTCAAATACTTTATTTTATTAAAAAAAATATTATCAAGATATTTTTTTTATGAATATTTATTAAAAAGTTGTTTGTCACTTAGCAGTTCTTTAAACTATTGACGGGTGCTTTTGACAATACAACTTTTCTCAAGAATAGTTACAATCGCATCTTCTTCTAATGCATGTTAGAGCCAAGACATTTGCATTAACCGACTCATTAAATGACAACTACTTTTGAGAGATGGATTTTTAAAATCAATTATATCTAAAAAAACGTAGACAAATTTTGCCACCGCATTTTCAAAGTGAACATGGTAGTAATGTAAAATGGAAATTTAACGGGTATTTTACCTGGGCTTACTCCAAGCTAAAATTTAATATATTTTTGCAACTTTGGCTCTAAGATATTTAATAGAAAAAGTGGGCTTACCACAAAAAAATCTTAATATAATGTGAACATATGCTTGCTTGGTGTGGAGTAACACCAGTCATATAAAATAAAACTAAAAAATAATATTAAATCCACCTTTTTACACTAGTCTATAAAAAACCTTATAATAATCTTAAAATATTATAAATCAAAGAACGTTATCATTTTATATCAAAAAGTACTATACAAATATTTCGTGTAACTCGCTAATCTTTTGAATCGGAGACTTAAAAATAAGCACAAAATTTCAAAAAACATAAAAATGCATCAACGAAAATAAAAACTTTGTGTACTTTTACGCTATTACATTTTATTTATTACTAATTAAATGTTAATCTTGCTTTAATGTCGTATTAACATATTAGCAAAATACTGAAAGGCTTGCATTTTTATACTGAAAGGATGAGTTTGAGTCATATTTTGTATTTTATTTATATGAAGCATGCATCAGCAATCACGTAAAATTCTTTATATATCAAAAAACACAACATAAATTTAGTTAACAAAAAAGCACGATTTATCAAATTAGCAATTAATTAGTTGCAGGTTGTAAAATACAACACATGAAAACCTTTGAGTTTGTTTATCAATTAAATATTTTTTGTGGTATTTATACTGATATAATCTGCATAATTATTATATAATGTTTTGATTGATCTTTATAAATAAATTTAATTCCAAAAAACAATAAATAATTTCATTATATTGTCGGAAAATATTCCACCCGCTCGGGGTCCGTCGAGGGACAAAATGGATTATCATTCATTTCTCACTATCACCGCCGAAAGGGATGGGACTCGCAGGGTCCACAAGGCTGGGGGGAATAATTTGAATTAATTTACAGGTATTTCCACGGCGGGTTGACGGAAACCTGACATTGATTAACGGCAACTTTTCAGGCGAAAGAATGAAAGTGCGCCCGGCGTGCCCTTTTACCATTCAACGTCGAAAGTTTACTTCGCCAGAGACCGCACGGACGGCAATCTATTGAATTTTACTGCTTTCAATATGAGCCATTAACGCGAAAATAAATACAATTCCAAATAAATATTTTGAACCCCTCGCTGTAACTTTTAAGTTCGAATATGGAGAGGATCATGTTTTCGTTCAAATTATGTACACAAAGCTACATTATAAAAGTAGCTGTGAAATTGTTTTACGATCGACCTAATAATTTATTTAACATCGTATCGAATATAAAAATTAAACGTCGGAATAATTCAAATGGGATTTTTACAGCTTCCGATGGGAGTTTTCTCCATGCGGGGGAAAAATTCAGTAGAAGTTTCCTCCTAGCGGGGCGAATTCTCGTTAATAAAAAGTCTCGGCTGGCTTCGCCCGATGAATTAAACATTGGCCTATCCATTATTATCTGTTTGGGGGACCGTTTTATTTTCCGATCCGACCTCTCAGGGCGTCCCTCTCTGGTCCCTTGCTAAAAAGAAAGAACACGCCGAAACAGATGCGAATATTGCACGGATTTCAGTCGAGCAATAAATTTAAAAATAACAGCCCTAACATAAGTGGATGACATAATAATACGGTTTTTCGGATACAAAGTGAAATCATTTACACACAAGTATCTGACGTTCAAAATCAATATCAAACATATCCGTTTTAATGGTATATTTACAAAACTACAAAGCTACAATACATTTTTAATAATTTTATATCTTGATGTGCGTTTTATTTTTAAAATAAATATTTTATGTGATATGAAACTAAGACAAAAAACTAGCAATGAATGTTTTGATAATGTTTCTGATTATTATTTTTGAAATTTAATTTTCAGACAGACAAATCTATGATCAAATAAATATTATTAAATTTATTATAATTTCGTGATTAATAAACGAAATAAAGACTATCTGTTTTCCCATATTAGCTGATTTATAAAAACAAGAAAAATAGGCACTTAAAAATCAGTTAGCTATTAAATTAAGTGGCCAGAAATATTCTTTATGTAACGCTTATAAAATTACAATTCAATAAATTATTTCTCAGGCTCATCAAATATATTGAGAATAATAAAATTCTTAAGATTTTTTTTCTCTTAAAATTAAATTAAAAATCATGTATAATTTTGCATTATTTGATTAAATTGACCGGTCATTCGCCGCGAAGCAATTATACCAAGTTTACGTTTGATGTTTCCGGGCTTTTGTTGCGCTCCACTACCTCGCCGTGAATTCTCCACTCCTTCATAACACTCTATGTTGTTTTTTTTTTCAACCCTTTTTTCGAACCTCGCAAGGGTTACGCCATTCAGCGCGGAAGGCTTCGGCATTCTACCTCACCCCTAGCCGGTGGTTAAATAAAATTATCGGCGGCGTATGCCACAGCACGGAAATTGGCTTCGTCGATCTTAATTTATTGAAGTTTTTATGGTTTAATTAACGGAATTCACTTAGTCGGGAGAGTGGCCGCCCTCTGCGCTTCCGCCCTCCAAAAATCCACCCCGAACCCACCCATTCATCCACTTCCTCCCGATAAAAACGTGTGCGAACAAATAACGACTCGGCGTTCTCTTTTTCATATTAAAACCGTTTTACAGACACCCCCGACCATTCGAATAGAACAATGGAATCCCTCATAAATTTTTATTTGTTAATTGTTTTTTTTTATGATTTTTAAAGCTACCTATGTATGATGTAATATGCCGATAACGCATTAGATCAAATAGATTAAAAACATATCATATTCTACAAATCCAAAGAATATATTGACATCGCAAAGTTGCAATGAAATTTATGGGATAACTAAGAGTATGCCATTTTTATAAAACTCTAATTATTAATTTTTTAATACAAAGGGTTCTTGATACCTTTTTTGTATAATTAATTATAAACGATTCTTGATTCGTGAAATATATTTAAATAATCTATGCATCAGTTAGCTAAATAATACATATTATTAATCAGTGAATAATTTTACGTGTTAATCAAATTATTGTATTGTATTACTAATGTAATACATTTAGCTACACACTAAACTGATAAATTAGTTCATAATAAAAAAAAAGTATACATACTAGCAAAATTATAATTACAGCAGTATATACCATATATCATTATGATGACATACATTTAATGTAAAGCGGTGTTTTACTTTAATAATATACAATCATTTAAATAATAATAAAAAAAAATAGATTTTGCCGATTTAATTAGGCATTTAATTTAATTAGGTTATATTTTACTTGTGAAGATAATCTTTTTGTAATATTATCAATCGCAATTAGTTGTTTTAATATTCAAAAATAAATTATTTGTATAGAATATTTTTATATATATTTTTTATATGAGAAACTTAGTGAATTTCAGCTAAGCTTTATATAATGAGTATATGTTTAGAAGGCTTAGATATTTAAATTACCAGTATTTTTTTTATTTAAAAATAGATTAAATTTATTTGTGTCATCAATATTTACATTTTCCATTGCTTTTTTTATTATTTATTTTTAAAACCTAATATTTAATCATTTTTGATAATCATAATAAATTTGAGATTATAAGACATAATTATATTATCAAGATTAAGAAGGTTATATTTTTTTACTCTGGTCCTAAGTAATAAAATAATTTATTATTTATAAAAAATGGCACATAATATTATATAAATTTATTTATTTATTTATTATAAATCTGGCCATCAAGTCTGTATAGGTTTTTCTTATGTGTCATTTTTATTGAACAATAAATTACTACATGTATAAATACGATTTTTTAACCAAAATAAGTTTAAATCTATAATTAACCGCAACTACTGGTGCTCTTTACGTTTTTAATTAATCAAATCGAATACATTATATATGATAAAAATCTAATGATTTTGTTTCGAAATCATTGGATTTTGAAAACGCTTTTGATACAGTCAATCACGATTTAATTGTGATAAAATGATTTAATTTGGTATTTTAGATTCTAACAAAGGTATTTTCAAATTACCGACAGATATTATATCATTAATCATGAAAACTCAATTTAACAAAACCGGAAATTTCTCAGAGCAATAGTTGATACTCGAGTAGCTCCGAATTTGAGCACTGGAGAGCAGTCAAAATTCTCGCTCGCGTCCTCTGTTCTTGCCTATATAGGCTAGGGCTGGATCACTTGCCAATTATCTTCTGGTAATGGCCATCTGACTGCTCAATTCGGTACATTATGATTTTGATATTTTCTCGCACAAATACGGTGAGTCGGTTCGGTTCGTGGGGAACAATGCACACCTGTTGAATTGTGTCTGTGCTCTTTTCATGTTCTTATGTTTCTATATGTTATATGTTTTATGCTTTTGGCCATTGTGATGCATTCGGATAACTTTACAGTTAATTTAAATAAATAAGAGTATTAGCTTTGAATGACTTTAAATACTAACTAACTAACGCAAAGCCAGAGAAGCTAAGACACATCCTGTATTGTAGACTTTATTACCACTTATTGAATTATTGATGTTATTAATATTAAAATCAATAAAAACTGTTCTATAAATTAATATATAAACAGTAGAAATTCTTTCTTGATTCCTTTTCGAAAGAAATCAAGTAACATGTCGCACGTGAGAATCCCGCGGGTACGGTCACAATATACCAATATTGTAACATTACGGAGCGTCTAGCTCTCCTGGGAGGACCCGAGACGTATTCTACGACTCAAGAATGTAAAAGTTTTGATGCTGTCCATTGACAGTTTATTGTTTTTAGGGACAATCTTTTCCCCGTGTTTTTCTTTTGTAGCTTTGCCGCAGCTTCTTGGCGAACGTGATCGGAGTTCTTACGCAAGTCACCGCAATATTATGATACTTCGGAATATACAGGTTGGTCAAACTTTAGATTTGTTTTAGCTACAACTATATATTATGACGCTATTATAAATAAAATTTTGTTTTCCATCAACTGGTAAATATAACATATTTAGTATTTCATAATGTAAAATATAAACATATATTTTAAGATGTTACTCTTAAATTGTATCATATATTAGCCTCTCGATTTTTAAAGTTTATTTTAGTCTAAGAAAATACATTTGTGAACTTGGTGCTTTTTAAAGGTAGCGTAAGTTTATTTTGATTATACATACGCATGCCATTTTAGAATGTAATACATAATGAGAACGAAATTGGATCTTATGAATAATTTATAATTATGATGTGCAAATTGCGAACAATCGCGTTGTAAGGGTTGCGTCGAAGAGTCTTCGTTTGTTTACATTACTCTGATAATTCGCGAAATGATTATTCAAAATTTCATGGTTTTCCAATCAAAGAGCTCAACGGAGCGGAAAGAAGCGAGAGCAAAAATCTTTCAACGTAAAACTCGATCAATGACAAAGAAAACACTTATTTTTTCCTTAATTACGCAATTACACTTTAAATAGATATGCGCATCGCAGCACCTAGTTATGTTAAATAAATCGTATAAGTGTAAATAAGTGTAGTTCATGGACGCTCAATTATTAAAAAAAAAATTAAAAAGTAACTATATCATGTTTTTAAAAAAAATATTTATTCAATATATATATATTGGACTGTGGAAAATTAAAAATCAAGTTTTAAAACTAAGTTCATACTAAAATTATTCATGCTATGTGGATAATGTTAAATATGAATTTCGCAAATAATTTATATCATTCGCCAGATCTTTTTCGATCAATACTAATATTTAATCTGTGGAAAAAAACACCTGAATATTTATTAAAAAAGTGATATTTTATTTTATGATAACTTAAGTGTGTAAAAGTTTCATTGCTACATTTTTTAATTTGTATGATTTGTGATTGTTAAAACAATTTTGGTTTTAAATCATTGCTTAATTTAGCTAATACCACACAACATATAAAAAAATTGATAAACTAAAAATAATAATTTTGGTCTCAATATGTCAAGGTTTTTCCCTATTCTAATATTATTAAAAACTGCTCTTTTTTGTTTCTGCAAATTGTCATATATAAATAATATATATTATACATCTAAACTCACACCTTTGTACAATGTACCATTGCCATTATTTTACACTTATCTACCGTTAAATTATCTTTATTTCAAGTATTAAATCAAGTTCAAATTCATTAATTATTAAAATATTCTGGTAACATAATATTTTCTAACTATTATCTTCAATATTTTTCACCGCCTTTCAATTACACTTTTATAACTAATAAATATATTTTTATTTGAAAATACACATTGCCTAATTTTATAATTTTTGCAACATTGTCGTATCTAATTTAGTACCCATATTGCTGTACAATAATTAAAGTGAGAATCAAAAAAAAAAATAAAAAGTATTTTTTTTTGTATTTACAAATATATTTCATTTGAAAATATCTGCATAATAATATTATAAACATGGTTGATGATATAAAATATTGTGATATAATTCAAAAAATATTTTTTTTAATATATGGGAAAATTTAAGTAAATAATTTTTACTATATTTTGATTATATAAATCCTATATATTTAAAAAAAAAATTATATCATGAATTATTTCACAATAGTATAGTGCAAAAATATATTGGTTTTTGTTATATGTGCATATGTAAAGCACACCTGTAATCTTCTACTCTAAATCAACAAAATTGTGTACTAGAAATTTATATTAATTTTTTTTTTATATATGTACATAATATTAAACATATTCTCTAACATAACACCATACTGCTAGATTGACTTGGGATAAAATCTGCAACCTTTTTTGACCAATACTAATATTTAATCTGTAGAACAAAACACTAGAATATTTAATTTAAAAGTGTTATTGTATTTTATGATAAAGGTTACATTGTTACCATTTTTATTTGTATGATTTGTGATTATTTATTTTAATTATGGTTTAACTAATACTTATTTATTAATTAATTAATCTAATAACATACAAAATTAAACATGAATAGAAAAACGAAAAATAATAATCTAGGTATTAATGTGTAAGGGTTTTTCTTTATTATATTATTAAAACTGCTCTTTTTATTTCTGCAAATTGTCTGCAACTTTAGTTGGGAAGTTTTATTGCAGCCTCCATATATATTTACTGGACTTTACCACTTGTTTCTTTCAACGAAACCTTTTTAAGGGAAAAATATTTAATAACTAATTAACTAGAAGAAGTTAAATCGGCTTTTTTATAAATTAATTAATTCTAACCCAGAAAATTATCATAATTTATATAATTACATGATATAAAAAAAATCGATAGTACTTAAAAACTAGTTCTAGACATCAATATTTGAATATAATATTCTAGTATTATTATTTTGATTTTAAAATTATAAATGTAACAGATAAAAATATTTAAAGTATTTAATTTATTATTAAAGTATATATATTTAGCATATTAAAATATATCCAGTAATTAATAAATAATACAAATTTTCCTTTTTAAACACACGTATAACTAATAATGTATTTTAAAACATTATTTTTTAGAGTAATCAGATGATTATAAAAGAGAATCAGCAATAAAATTGATGAAGTTAAGTGGAGACAGTGAGAATTTTTCAGCCTTAAAATTAAAGTATGTATTTTTTTATTATTTTTTGATATTGTAATAAACGTTTATATATTATTTAATTTATTTATAATAAAATACTATTTTCTAACTAGTTTTTTATTTTAAATTCTTGATGAATAGTATTTTTTCTATTGATACAACATGTATAATGGTCCTTTGAGGAAGATTGGAAGAATAAGAGATTAGGCAAATTAAGACATAAGCGCGTTATATTCTAGCTCTACATCTTAATCCGAACTTATATAAAATCTAATGTATGTGTATTATGAAAAAAGTTAATAAATGCTTATTTTGAAGCTAATGAATAAAAGAGGTCCTGTGAGAAAAGTCTGCGTGACATTGAAAATTACAAATTCATTGTTTTTCATGACTATAATTTTTACTGAAAGTTCCTCATCTATTTTAGAATAGTGTTTTTAGCAGATAAATTATTATAACAGAATCACTGCTTTTAAAAAAATACGACAATACATTTAAAAACATTACTGACATAGTTTCTACTAAAATAGTAAAATACAGTACATAAATACAGACAGCAAAAAAAAAAGCGTCTAGTGTCGGTATATCATCGATACCCATTTCATTAAAAAATTGTCTTTAATTGTCGTTAAACCGCCGACGATTATACTCGTTTCCGACACGATTTTCCCCACGCATCCCACCAGGGATGTTTTCGGGGGATGGGCGTCTGCCCTCGGTGATTTGCATTTTAAGTGTTTTCCGGCGGGCACACATTGGCCGCGTTTATACGGCTGCTGCGTCTCCAACCCGGCGACGAGGGTTAACGCAAATTTAATATTGAAAATGTAATCTTCGTACAATTGGTTCCGTTTCCTGTGGCGCTGCAACTGAATTTTTACGCCCGCCGCCATTATTGCGCCAAATTATTACACCGCAGAGATTGTACTCGTTTACTATTGCATGTGCTTCATTAAACACAACGAAATTGAATAGATAAATCATTTTTATGTGAAACATCCTTAAAAGCAGCTGTGGATTTTTTCACAAGAAAGTTTATACTATGTATGTAATACATACACACTAATATTTCTTGTACATAATGATTTAATTGAATTGAATATTTGATTACATTGTTAAATAGCTTATATAGGATATTCCTAAATATACAACATAGACTATCTACATATAAGGAAAACAACAACAACTTCTCACACATGTTTATTATTTACATCTAATTTAACTATGTTTAATGGGCCTACAACTGAATAGGTGCTGTTAAAAATAAGTTTAGTTTAAAGAAATCGCGTTATGAAATTTCCATCTTCTTACTTTTAGACTCACCGCGTACATTTAAATTTAACGACGTTTCAGAAGTCTCAAATACACTCTTGCATGTGTAAATTATTGCTTGAGAATACACGCATAGCCCTCCCATCTATTCCGTTGAAGCTCGCGAAAGGGAATCGAACGGGACCAAATCCGCCAATCGCGCGAAAAATATTGCGAAAATCGAAAGATATCGTCGCGAGCGAGCGGATTTTATTGCACGCTTCATACTGTTTTATTCGTCGGTGACGCGACGCGCACGATCGCTGGGGGAGTTTTTTCTCTTTTATTTTATTTTATTCGAGAAGCCTTTATCCTTTAGCGCGATCGGTGTCTCGTCAGATCTGCGTGACTGTGTAAATAATCAATGACGCGAGATGAAATCCGACGGGGGCCCTGTGTGCCTACATCCTAGGCAATGAACATTCGCTCCTTTACACGTCCTTAAACACGCCTCATATATCTCTCTCGTATTGTTTGGTATGTAAAGTCTCGAGTTGCAGTCTGTCTATATAGATCAATTTTATGAAAAATATGCATTCCTAAGTTTTAATATTTAAAACATGATTTACGTATTATAATACCCAATATAGGAGGTTAAAATCGTAGATGTGCGAATACAAGATTTATGTTTTTCTATATCTCTATATTTTAAAGTAGATATACAACATTTTGTAAGCTTGCTGCTAAAAACATTTTATGCCACATAAATATTTTCTTTAAACTTGGGAGTTTTAAAAAATATTACCAAATATATATTTGTCGTGTAATGTTTATTTTTTGATTTAAATTAAAATAAATTTATTTTTTAATCTATTTGTTAACTTATTTTTTATAATACATTTAAATATCTATGTATAAGATAAAAAATAACTTTAAAAGAATATTGTTTTCGTGTGAATTAAATAAAAAATTAAAAAAGTGTTTTCCAACCTCCTACTATTAAGCCAAAGATTGTTTTTTTTATGTATGTTTTGATTTACACTTATATCATCAAAACATACATAAAATACTGTATAAGTCAGGAGCAAAACAATTGATCAGATCCTTTAACCATAAAAAAATATATTTTTATTTTATTTCTTATTACAACTCTGATCATTATAATTTGACAAGTTTCCCTAATTCATTATGGCCAATATATAAACAATAAGTATGTAATTAAACATAAAAAATATTATGGTACACATCTAAAAGATATTAGAAGCATCCCACATATTTTTTTCTAGCTCCTCATAGCTATCGCTGCAAACATCCTTGTATTTGTGCAAGAGGAGCGTAAAGGGACGTGATCGCGACACTCTAGTGCACTCTCGCAGCCAAAAGTCACTAAGCATTGACGGATTAACAACACCTTCGAATTTGTGCGAATATTTAGAAACACTTTCAGGGCATCAGAATATAATGTATATTGACAATAAAGATAAAAAAAAGAGCAAAGGACTCTGTGGTACTTCAGAATGAGTAAAATACTTATGGGAGCAACGATTGCCATAGCTCACATATTGACAGTGGCTACTTAAAAGTAAATAAAAAAAAGCTAACAAGACTGTTCTAAAAACCGAAATGGCATAACTTTCGAAATTTGGAATAGACTACATCGACTTGCATTTTAGAATCGAAGGATTTTGTCACCGCCTTCGAAACTCACAAAAGTTTATTGGCCGTGAAACGAAGTAGACGAAACCTGTGTTGTTGGTCTAATAGTGCTTTCCGACAGTGTATGTATTAAATAAATTAACAACTAGCTTTCTTTATTGAATCTAATTTTTTAAACAAGTAATTAACATAATTTTTTTAAATTTAAATAAGCAATTAGAATATAATGCTTTGATAAGTGTGAATTATTTTAGTATATATTAATATTAAATCATATTGAATTGTGATGCGAAGCTCAATAACGTTACTTAGCATGCTACGTATTTAAATACAAAATATCAATAAATATTTATCATTATAAGCAAAAGATACCAAGAAAATTTATAATATATATTTGTATCCGAAAATATGGATTTTTTCGTCTAAATATTTTAAAATTGCATCCTATTTACTGACTGAGTACTGAGAAAAAAAAATATTTTATCTATACTTATTATATTCTCGCTCACTTATTAAACTTATTATTATGAAGTTCTACATTGTCAACAGTGCAAAAAATCGTTAAAGATATCGAGCTTCAGTGATGTACACTCAGTGTACATGTAAAAAATAATGATTTAAAATTAAAAAATGATCAAAAAAGTATGCCATATTCTTGCGAAGCGTCGTTAAAGAAACAAATCTATTCAGATTTTTTATTCTTTGTAACTATTCGTGTCACACGTAACATTTGAAGCAATATACAACTTTCAAATTTATCAAATATAAAAATAAAATACGGGTTTCGTCCTGCCCGTTCCACTGTTACTAATCTTCTGTCGTTCGCCAAAACGGTGACAACTTCTCTCGATGCCGGAATTCAAGTAGGCGTCGTGTATACAGATTTTGAGAAAGCCTTTGACAAAGTTTGTTATACGTTATTATTAAAAAAATTGTCGAACCTCGGTTGCTCAGATAATTTAACTCGGTTATTTTCGAGTTATTTAAGCAATCGTAGACAGTTTGTAACCTATGGTGGCCGATTGTCAAAAGAATATTTTACCCCTTCGGGGGTTCCTCAAGGATCCAATTTGGGACCTCTGCTTTTTGTGTTATTTATTAATGACATAAATACAGCAATTAAAAATTCAAGTTTTCTTCTGTACGCAGATGATTTAAAATTATATAAATGCATTCGATCTGTTGCGGACTCCTTCTCTCTACAAAGTGATTTAGACTCTCTGTGGAGATGGGCTTCCGTTAACCGTCTGCCCTTTAGTGTCGGAAAGTGCCATACTGTGTCATTTTCTCGATCCCGTTCGCCATCAGCTTATTTCTGCCATCTCGGTGGTAACATTTTGACTAGAGAAACTTCCATTAAAGATCTCGGAATCACTTTCGAGAGCAAATGGAGGTTCTCTCTACACATACACGACGTCTGTGAGAAATCTTCCAAGATGCTCGGCTTTGTTATGAGGAATGCCTTTCACTTTGACGATCCGTCAGTTATTCGCATCCTCTATGACACCTTAGTTCGTAGCATTCTTGAATCGGGATCTATAATTTGGAATCCCCGAATAGCCAAATATTCCCTTTTAGTAGAAAAAATTCAAAAAAGGTATTTAAGATACCTTTACAAAAGGACATTTGGTTATTATCCGTTCTTATATCCCAGCGCCTTTCTTTTAGGAGCGTTGGGATATGATTCGCTGAATTCTCGCAGAAAGCTGTATGTCGCTAAGCATTTTTTCAAACTACTAAAAGGTGCTGTCGACAATCCAGCTATTCTCGAGGAATTCCAGTTTTGGGTTCCTGAACATTTTCGAGAATCACGATCGAGACCTCTTTTGATGGCAGTTAGGGCTAGGACATCCGCACTTGCCGACTCGCCTATAGCTGTGGCCATACGGCTCCTTAATACGCTGGCATTGAAAATTGATTTATTTAATGTTAGCTACGAGGATCTGATCCGGTTTATATCTTTTAATTTTAATATTTTATAATTTTTTTTGTTATGTTTAAGTATTGTTATATTTATTTATATATATACGTTTTTTTATGTTTTATAAATTTATAATTTGCTTTCGA
Source organism: Plectrocnemia conspersa (assembly GCF_051122295.1). Lineage (NCBI taxonomy): Eukaryota > Metazoa > Arthropoda > Insecta > Trichoptera > Polycentropodidae > Plectrocnemia > Plectrocnemia conspersa. Next base: position 11,776,663 of record NW_028277172.1, read on the forward strand.
CCATCGTGGCGCATTGGGGTAACCTGTTAGGCCACGATGGTCTTAATTTAATCGAAAAAATAAAAATAAAATATATATAACGTATATAAATACATACATATATAGTAAATAAACCATCAAATATGGACATGTTCAATATCGTTTCAAGCTGTTTAAAACTGCACAGAAACATATATCACAGCATAAGCTCTAATAAAATACATAAAAATATTCTTCGTTTAAATCAAGTAAGCTTCACATGCAAAAAATAAGACTGATTTAATCGCACATTATAAAAAAATGTGTGAAAATAATTTTTTTTTCAATGTCACATTACCTACAAAGAATAAAATTAATATCTATAAAACTCATTCAACGATACTAATGCAATATTGAACTAAGCCGCAATAGGTCGTTAGTAATTATAATTAGAACTTTATGTGGTTTGTGTTCGATCACTTTTACAACGCAATTGTCTGGCGAATAATCCCAGATTTGTGTGCACGGCTCTCCTTAATTACCACCGCCAGAACCGGTGTCTTAGTTTGCAAAATGTTACGATGCCAAATATTACTACGGTGTCTACGAGGGGCGTAGACGCTAAAACCAGCCACCTCATAATCATGGTTTCCCGCAGCATACCCTGCCGTAATAATTCGTCGCGATACAGCCCACATTAATTGTTTAAGCTTCTGCAACTGGCGGCTGACTCTGCTGGTTTTGTGGTGAAGAAATTAAGTTTTTAAATTATAAACACATACTTGCAAGGACTGCAACGCTAAGAATTAAACATTAAATGACCGATAAAATAATAAAAAAAGTAGATAGATTTACTGTTAATTGTTGTGGATTTTAAGAAAAAATAACGTTTATGAGAAGAGTAATGTTAACATATCATAAAAACAAAAATTCGGTTACAGAAAGAATTTTTTAGTACTCTTAAATGCATGAAATATTAACTACCAGATACAACGCATTTTTTTTAGGCTGTTTAAAATATTATTAATAAAAAAATACATAGATACATAAAACACATTAAATGAATCACAAGTGAAATAAAGATTTTTTTATTAATAAGAAACAGTATGCTATTTTTATAGTTTAAAATATATATATTTCTGCTTATTATGAAATGATTTTTTTCACAAACACTTTTTTCTTTGAATACATTTTAAAAACAATTTTTTTTTGTTAATAAATAAGAAAACTCATTTAATGTATTTACTATCTAGTATGATATTAATATAATATTAAAAAATATTTTTTGTGTCGTATATACACACACTAGATACGCTCAAACGAGACTTAAGCACGGGGGTGGTTTACAACATTGTTAGGCGTTACACGGTCGCTAGTTAATTTCATTATAAAGTTAAGGGTACGTACCGGGGAGAAACTAACCCGTTTGGTCACTTAACCGCGATACTAACTGTTTAATTGAAAGTTAAACTCGCTTGTAACTGACTCTGCAGCAGCGCTTAAATCTTGTTCAGTTAAATTTGAGAACATGTGAAACAAAAATTCTTCTGACAAAGATGGCAGGTAGCACTTTGAGTCGGGTAAATAATTGAAACGGCAATCAAAGCCGACATTGGTTTCTCAGGAATATCTTCAGATAGCAAAGCATTGTTTCATGAATTTATAACCGGTGTAAGAATCAAGCTTCGAGTTGCTTAAACGCTGCGGATAATCCGCGGCCGTTGCGGTTCGACTTGACGTTCTGCGATAACCCCTTGTTGACAGACAGACAGGCCGACAGACAGGCGGGCTGACAGGTTAAGAAACGTATGAATTAATCAGGTGACGCATTTAGCAATTTAAGGTGGATGTTGATAAACGCTGTCTAATGGCGGAAACACCCACGTGTCGAACGTGAAACCGCATTCTAAATTATTAAGCCATTATCTTGTAATTTACCGCGAGAAGTATGGGTAGATCAAGAAATATGGCAAAATATTATTAAATTTAGCTTATATTTCAGATTTCGAGTGACGCCTTCGTCTGTAAAAGACTTGCTGTCATTATGTACTATAAACCATATTTATGGAAAGTTATTATTTCTACACCTAAATGTACATCATCAAACAGATCTAGGTATATAAATACCAAATAAAACTTTTTTTTTTTTTTTTTTATTATATCTTGAATCTAATAGGTAAAATCCTTTTTTTTATATTTAAAAATAACCAAGATATTTCAGTGCTTCAAAAACCATCAATGTATAAATATAGATGTTACATTTCCGCAACACGAATATAAATCAAATTGATGACGAAAATTGCGTGAAAGCTCAACGGTGGATCAGTAAAAGCCAATCTTAGAACGTGTCAATATTTGATCAACCCCAGAAAAGAGCGGCATGTTCCTACTCAGATACGCCAGAGCAGTAGATACCAAAGCTGTCATTCCGCGGAACCGGCTGTCAATCGAGCACTACACTGACACTGCAGGAAAAGCATTTCGGCGGATATCCGCGCCCTTCGTCAAGTTTCGGCTGGCCCGGATGCCTCAGGGATGTTTCCTCTCCATCACTGTGCATGAACGTGTTTATTATCGTGTGTATACACAAGGCAAACATCGATGCGGCGAAACTTGTGGAAAACGGGGTGGAAAACTAGGTCTGTTCGGATTCTTGGCTTAAAGTTTACACACACAGCATACTAATGCAATACAGACTTCTACCGTTTATAACTTAATATAAGCATCAATTTTGCCAGATTTTTTTTTGTCAAATCAAAAACACTTATGTTAATGTAAAGGTTGAAAACCAATCAGAACTTACATAGTCAATTTTATGTCATAATTGACATAAAATTGACTATGACTATGGAAATAATTTTGCAGTACTTCGTTAATTGCCAAACGCCAATAGAATAAAGCATGTTTCAATACTAGTCGAAATATTTTTAATTAAAAATATTATATTATTTATTAACAGAGAAATGGATGGTCATTGATAACAAAAAACGAATAATAGAAAGACCAAGCGGATCGATTTACTTCGATTTATTACAAAGCGTTGTGTTACAAAGAAAATTCAGGCTCCCATATTTATACCCGAATCGTAGATAAATTGTCAATGACAGCTCCTTTACTTTTTTCATATTTCTAACAAGATCAAAATAAAAAAACCTCTTTGTATCATTGAAAAAACAAGGGATAATTTCATCAACAGGCAAATTTTATGGCGTAACTCCATGAAAGCCACCATACATTATCGTAATCTGCCGATTTCCGCGCGTGATCACAATTTATCTGATTATTGATGTACTTCTTAGATTAAGTGTAGTAGAGAAAAAAATTGAAACAGGCATATATTCAAACAAATACGGACACACCCTATTTATGCAGCGGTTGTAAATATATAAAAATATTCATACAAATTTATTTTTTAACGAAAAAGCTTCGTGAGAAATTTAGAGAAATTTACGAAATACTATTTACGATAATGTCACACGAAAAATACATTGGTTGTCTATATCTGCACAAGCCCCATTGACTACTCCGAAAGTTGAAGTCAATGAAAAAAAGTAATGATTTTTGTATAGCGGGATAATATACTATGAACTCAACCAATTTATTTTAGATAAACCTTATTGTGATCAATTAACAAAATTAAACACACTCATAAAAGTGTTGTACATAATGTAATTGAAATGCTACTAAGCACCCACTATGCTCTCTAGACCTTGCTCCTTCCAGTTATCATTTATTCAAGGCCTACATTTGTTTTTCAGATGGACAGGTGAAAAATCTCTTAATTTATTAATCGCATCAATTGTTTACTTTGATAAATTAAATTTATAAAAAAATGAAAAAACGTTTAAACTTTGGTCAATATATATTTTTATAAATACTGATTTTTTTAATTATAATTAAAAATTTATTTTAGTGTTAGATCTTAAATTAATTTTTAATTTAATTTTTAAAATCTGCAATGAATAATTTTAGTAAACCAGCATATAATTTTCTAATTAAATAAATTTACCAATGTAGAAAAGCAACACATTTTTATTAATTATGCTCTACTTAAAACCTACATAATTTTAATTCAGAACCAAAACTTGTCTTAAATTAAATTAAATATACTATCCAAAGCACTCAAGTAACATAAAAAAAAGAAATATTTAGAATTGTATTTTAAAATTAAAATAAAAAAGTATTACACTATTGGGTACTCTAGTTGTTTATATTAAAACTCCATTCTTCATTTTTATTGCTTTAACTTAATAATTTCATTATTAAGCTTATGAAATTTGTATATTTTATGACTCTTGCTATACTGAATATAGTGTTTCTTCTCGAGAATTATTTCTCAAATATTTCTCGAGAAAAATGCAATATTAAAAAATAAATTTGTACATTGTTGCATAAAAAAGGGTGGAATACATTCCAGATGTTTGAAAATATGCATGCTCTTTCTTAAGCTTTTATTAGAGGTCGATATTATTTAAATATCAAAAAAACTATAATAGATTTCATCATTGCATTGATAATTTAAGTACTTAATTAATAATCAGATAATAAGAATCAACAGATTTAAAAAATGTATGGGGGCTTTCTACAGAGTTACGCAATTGTATTACGTCTACCGGTGAACTTAAATCTTATTTGTTCAAACCTAAGATGTTTTTTATCTTTATCTTATCCACAATATAAAAAAAAATTTACAATTTTCTCAAAAATTCGGATATAAATACGGGAACCCGAAATTCCATCGTAACTCTTCGCTCTGTAATCAATCAAAGTATATATCGATCCGTTATAGTTCTTTGTCCATTATAACAAATCGTCGCTTTATTGAAATATGTTCATAAATATATCTACATTTGTGTACTGTACTTAAATACTATGTATTACTGATTTATTAAAATTTCTTGATAATTTTCGAGAAAATCAGGAAATAAAAAATATTTTGCAATCAGAATGCCAAACTGAATAAATTTGGAATAAAATTTAAAAAACATATATTCTATATAGTTGCGAAAAAATAATGATACACAAAAACCTTATTATCAATGTGTAATTTTAATACAAAAATATCCAAAGCTTTTAAGTGAATCGTATATATATATATATATATATATATATATATATATATATATATATATATATATATATATATATATATATATATATATATATATATATATATATATATATATATATATATATATATATATATATATATATATATATATATATATATATATATATATATATATATATATATATATATAAACCAAAGCTTGTTTTGAAGATCAGAAAAAATACTGATAATTATTTAATGAGAGCTGAATTTTTTACTTAATTATTATTATATATGTTCAATACGTTAAAGAAAAAATATTTTTACTTGCTCTTTTTAATTTTTTATTTACCAATACGTGACATATGTATATGCATTAAAAAGGTTTTTCGCCAACTTGTCAATCTATTACATAAATATGGGTAATGTAAAACAATCTTGATATTGAAATCTGAAACATAAACGTTTGAAAGGCAGTCTCAATAAATTATAATTGATGATTATTTATGTTCCCTTAGTATGAAATAAAATAATACATGCTTCATATTATCAAAAAAAATCAGACTTTGATCTTATCTTTGCTATTATTTAGTTTGAAAAATCTATGTCTCATTTTTATATATGTACATACATAAATTAACAGAGAATGCTAAGCCATTTTGGCCCCATCCCATAACTGAAATATCCCAGTGTCGTTTAACTATAGCTCCAATTAAATAACATTTATGACAAAGGCCCAGAAGCGTTTAGCACCCAAAAATAAAATAACGTCAAGATCGATTGGCAGTGCGAACATTTCTCGTCAAATTGGAGCGTCAAAGTTTCGAGATTAAAACACGATGCCTTTGTAACATGCCCCTGCCGCTCTATGCTATATCTTGTTTGACTTGTTCGCTCCTGTCGCCCGAGGGAAATTGTTTCAAAGATTAGTATGTGTAGTTGTTGATTCGCTAAACTTTATGCTCCTTATTTGAGAATTCGGCAGGGGCAAATTCGAAAATTACATTTGCGCCAAAGATCCGCACCAACCGTTTCGAGCGTGTGTGCGTAAACGAGAAAGAGTGGATTTTCCACCTTAAATATCAACAGATTTTTCCGGCTCAACGTGGATTTTCCTCCTCAGTTGTGTAGCAAAGCTCGCTGTCTTACTTAAACATAATTGAGATTTAAGGACCAGAGGCTTTTCGACGGAATAGTTTCACCCTCTCTCTCTCTTTCTCATTGAGAGAATTGCCCCTGCTTCCTGTGCGATTTGTTATTTCGTTTTATTTCTATTGCGTTCAAAAGTTTATTTTGGCATTTTTAATTCCGGTATAAATACAAAATCTAAAATAAGACTGCATTAAAATAGACTATACGCCGTTAACCTTATCTAAATGAAAAGTTGTTTTCGGATGGACTAACTTAAAAGAAATTTATTAATTCTATAAATTAATTAAACTACTTTTTTTCTATAAAACGTAATTTAAATGTAATATACACACATAAACATATGTACTTCATACGCATATAATATCTAAAAATACATTTTATCTGACCACACAGATTTATTTTCATTTTGCATTTGATCAAATCGTATTGTTGATTGGACTTTTGCGTAAATTATTTTTATAACACTTATTAGATATTGTCATAGTAATAAATTGAATTAATGGTGGAATAAAATAAAATTTCTATAATAGCCACAATAATGGCATGTCCTCAGGGAGGCTTTACGTCCTGTCGTGACAGCTAAAGATAAAACCCTACAATTCGGTTCGGTTTGTTTGATTAAATATTTAATGCGTGACCGGCACGCCAGCCTCTACACAAATTTTTAATGTGTGGCCACAAAACAATCAAGATGAATCCACAATTACATTTGGTAGCTATATACGTATATACGTGTGTACGTTTCGACCATTCAGACGCGAGTGTATTCGTGCATTTCTTTCACACCCCAGGCACCGTCGGTATTATGTCCTGGGGAGCACTTAGTGGTAAGTCACCTTATGCGACTTCCTCGGGTAAGAGTGGGATTTGTATTTGAGCAATGAACGACCCTCGCCGGCCATCTTGTCCCATTACTAATGGAACTTGAATCTAAATCACTTACTACGACCCATTGGATTAAGATCGAAGTCACAATTTACATACATGGCAAGACTCTCGACGCCCTCGATACTTACAAGGTATCGATATCGATATTTTACTTATTCGTAATATTACTTTTAAAAACATAGTAAAATAATTGTCCGTTTAATAAAAACTGTTATATATATAAGTATATACAAATACTTAACTAATGAAAAAAAATTTAGATAGTCGCGAAATATCAAATTCTTAAATATAAACTAGGTGGCAAAAAACATGACTGGTAGTGATTGTTAATTTTTATATCTACAATACGCTATTAAATATATAGTTAAAATATATGTTTATTGTTTAGTTAATCGTGAAACTTAAATATATAAAATCAATTTTACTTATGAAAATCTATCACAAAAATTGCTATCTTATTTTATTTTTTAATTAAATATAATGTACGTTCATTATATGACTTAATGTTGTTCATCATTTGATCTCATTTAGGTACTATGTAAAGGTAGTTATAATTAACATTACCACTATATTTAATAATAAACACTTTCACGTTTGAATAAAAGCTTTAAAAAAAAATAGAATATTAAAGATTTTTTATAAATAAAAAAATATCTATAAATTGTAGTAAGAGATTATATTAGTGCAGAATATTAATTTTATTATATTTATATTGCTAATGAACAGAGAGAACAAATTTCAATATAAGGATAATTTGTTATAATGGACGCGAATAATCAAAGGACCAGAACGGATCGATTTACTTCGTTTGATTACAGAGTCGAGTCGCAAAGGAATTTCGGGCTTCCATATTTATCCCCAAATCGTAAAGAAATGTGTCAATAACAGTTGTTGCAAATTTATATTTCGAAGAAGATAAAAAAAATGCGTAGCTCTGTGGAAAGCCACCATACATTTCTTGAATCTGTGAATTTCCACGCGGAGCGGTTTCTTCTTATCTGATTATAAATTTTGTTCTTAATTTAGATTATTTTTTTGGCGTAATTTGGTGGAAAACACCCAAATATTTTTTCAATTTGACAACTTCCACGTAGAGCGGTTCCTTTTTATTTAACTATTAATGCTGTTCTGAGATTACGAAAGTAAAGATAAAGTGTATTAAAGTAAATAGGAAAATCATAAAAAAATGCCATTCAAATACTTGTCTATAGAGAAAGCATGCATATTTTCAAACATCTAGCACGGATTAACTCTTTTTATGCAGTTTTATAAAAAAAATGCATAAAACATTTGAAATATTTTTGCAAAATTAATTTTCAACCAAAAATATGCATTCTAAAAATTTTCGAGAAATCAGCAAATTATGATTCTAATGCTTTTTTAAAAACGATTGTCCTGTAAAACCAAGTTTATTTATTTTTTATCTATCAACGTGTTTTTTAATTTAATTTATAATTTCTAAATTTTTATGTAGGTAAAATTTAGTTGATATATTTATTTGTAGTTGTTCAAAACTTAGTGTTAATATTAATATTTTTTTTAATTGTTGATTAATTTAAAATGAAAAAAAATCAATGCAGTAATCTTTTAATCTAATCAGTAGTGTAATTGCTATTTTTTAATTTTTTAATTTGTAGTATTTTCTTATAATTGTAATTCAGAAACATTTGACGAATGAAAAATATCTCCAAATATTTTATCAGTAAAAAGTTCGGACAAAAGCTCTCAAAATATATAATATTAAAACACCAGATTTGCCACTATAAAAAATAATTTTATAGAACTAAATTATTTCATAAATAGCAACAATGAAGAAATCTTAGTTTATATTATTATCACGAGATTATAGTACCAACTCGACTGTAGAATTAAATAGCTTTAAAAAACATCAAACATAAAATTATTGAATTACAACGAATTGTTGACTGAGACGTATGACGCAAAAATAATATTAAAACGCGTATAGGCAACTTTGTTGTCGAGTCAAAGAAGGATGAAAAAAGCCTCATCTAAATCAGGCAAGCTTTTAAACGTAATAAATTGCTCGGTATATTAAATTTGCAGTCAACGATAAAGCACCTCACATTTTCGTGCGACTGCACCTGTCCTCGGCAAGCTTTCATAAGCCAGAGCTTTCGCGGGATTGTCGGGGGAAACAATTCTCCGGAATTAAGAAAGAGATGAAAAAGAGGAAGAATAATATAAATGCACGGGGAGGCTTCGGCGCTAGGGTGAGGAAGTGCCCCGGGCCGCAGTGGAAATGTTTTGAGTCTCCGAAGGAAAAAAATGAAGAGCAAACAAGTAAGTGATGTTGCCGAGGGACGGGTCCAGGATGAAGCGAGCAATTTCCCATTAGCCGTGCGCGGTTTTTCCCAAAGGATCTTCTTCTGCCAGGAAAACGCGTCGACCCAAACAACGCAAAAATTTTAGCTGACTTACCGAAGCTTGTGTTTAATTTTTATAAATGCCGAATAATGCTGAAAATAATTTACGCTTCAAGAAAATCCTAATAATCTAACAGTAAGCATACCTGTATTTCATTTTAAAAAATAAAAACTTTTATATAAATATTTTTTTTAAGATATATTCTTTAAAATCATAACAAAAATACAATGATATATACATTATCTAAACCTTGTTTTAAGAAACTGTAACTATATGAAACGCCGATATCTCGTGCTATAATTATTAACAATTAATTTTACAAAATGTATAAATAATATTTTAAAGTTAAACTCTTTTTTCCCTGATGTTTTCATTCACTATAATTCAATTAGAAATATTCTTTTTTATTACATATTCGTTAATTTATTAAATAAATAAAACCTTATAAAATTAGGTGTACCGCGATATTTTATGTGTAATTTAATATTAAAAATAAAAATATGCATTTTATAATGTTTCATTATTTTGTTACATAATTCTACAGTATTAAGTTGTTTTAAATTAAGAGACCGATTTTTACCCAATCAAAAAAAAAACGTTTGTAGTAAATAATCTTTTTTTTATTTATTTACAAAAGGTATTTTGTTTTTAATTTTTTTTTAAGATATAGAAGTTTTATTTCTTGTTTTAAAAAATGTAGATATGAGTAAATAGTAAATATATTTTTTTAAGAAAGTTTTATAAATTTACAAAATTACCTTTCACTAGTAACCCAATAGTCTTAAAAGTTTTTAGTAAGATTTTTTTGGCCCTTTAATTTATTAGTAGAAATAGACCCTTTGGTTTATTAGTAGAAATGTAATAAAATGCACTTTTTAGTTTTATAATAATCGGTTCATACGACACCATCAGTATTTTTATCGTTTTATGAAAATGATAAATGATTTTAAGCGGATGATCTTTTAATATTTTTTTTAATAATCGTTTAATTAAATATTTAATTATTAATATAAATATATAATAAAAATTAATTTCATATTTAACTTAATGAATCATCTACAAAGAAAATTATTATTAAAATTGCCTAATAAAAAACAAGTAAGATTTTGAATACAAATAAGTGACATTCATCACACGTTTTAAAGTTAATTTCTTACATACAAAAGATACCGAATTTTTAACAATATATACTTTAAAACAAATAACACATGTGTCTGTCTGTCAATAGTGAACAGTAGCGAATGACATGTCATTCTAACTGCCATTTCTAGATCAACTTTTATTTTATAAAAACGATTTCTGCATTACGTGCCAATAAAACCACTGAAGAAACTGAGCAGCAAGGTGCTGACGACCGATTACATGCTACTGCAATACGTCAATGCAATATTTACAATGAAATTTTGTTTGTAATACCAGGATAAATAATTTAAATCTATCCCGGATGAATCTGGGTAATAAATAAAATAGGTAAGACATATATTTTTATGACTAAATTATACAGCTATACATACATTTAATTTTTTATTTAATGTATGTATATCTACATAACTTTTAATTTATAAAAAATAATGTTAGCTAATATTTTAATAAAAAAATATGTATGTAATAAATTGTTTTTATTGAATTCACGACTTTAAACGAATATCAATAATATAATTTTACACATACATACTTAAAATAAATTAAGAATGGCAAAATTAATAAAGAGGCAATCGATATTTACCATTGAATACAGACATGCGACACGATTCCTGTTCTTCTCTTTCCACACCCTCGGGCTTTATAGCCTTTCAATAATTCAGACAAAAAGAGTGTTCACCACCCTTCGCATCTCCCGTTTTCTCTGTTCACATAATAAATCTCATATTTCACCATATTACTTTCTTTATAAAGTAAAGGTTTACTTGTGGTGGATAGAATGAAACGATATGAATCAAGACTGAATTCGCATTCTGCTCATCAAATCTCTTCAGCATATTACATATGCAAAAAATAAATATAAATGAATCAGACACTTTAAAGTTTTTCGAACCCTCACTTCCTCGGGGTTGTACGTTACATATACTCGTACATATTGATATACCGGGTATATAAAACGAAGTTGCCAGGTGAAAATGTTATATTGATGCCACTGAAGGTATTACGAGTTACATTGGCGGAAAATCATATTATACGCTTCGCGTCTCGACCGAAGTGAGTTACTTCTTGTCGTAAGTAACGTGGAATTCGCTAAAAGTTGCATAACAAGCGATTATATATTTATATAAAAATATTGACTTGAAATAAATTCGTTTAAGATAAAGCGATTTTCATAACCAAAGATGTATGTATAATATTATACAAACATTTGTGTATATTATATGTACACAAACGTTATTACAATATTTACTCGCGGGATTACATTAACCCGTATGTGTGAGATCATATCAAATAATGTATAAATAAATAATCCCTCGTGTGTTACACTGAAACGGTTCCGTATTAAATCTTGACTGCTACTTAAAATTGCTAAATGTAATTAGATTTCTCGTACATTTCAACGCCAGATTGATACACGCGAGAAACCGGCACATTTCTGCGAAGGTGATTTTGATTCTGTAAGTAGGTAATGTATGTATGTACTACATTACAGCTATTTATATATAAAACTTAAAAATGTACATTCCTCATATTATTTGCAAACACAACATTCTATGATTCGTCTTCTTCTCCTCTATTGCATATCGTAGATTCAATTCAGTTTCTATAAAAAGATGCGATGTTGAAAGATGACTTACAAAAGTGTTTCGCGCTCAGAAGAGCATATGATTTAGCTATTTCAAATAATAACTGTCTGTATTATTATTTTTTTAATATACTATGTTTGTAAGTAGGTATCGCATAGTAGGGTATGGTTCACCTGGCAGATTATCGGTACGGCTTTGAAAGTTTCAATGTGCCGATGTCGGATAAAGAGGAGTCTGGAGCTTGCGGATGCGCACGTGAGTTAAGTGCGCCATTCAGAGTTCACAACTTTTATTGGACCACTACAGGTTGTTTATAGTATAAATAACGGGGAGTTTCTCCTTGCGGGATAAGTCGTTGTTTCGCTTAGGTGCCCGTAAAACGTTCTGGATTTTCCGCGCCGAATCGCGAACAGACCGTTATTGAAACTGTTAGGCACTTAACGCTCAGATTTTAAATTGGGTATTTTATTCAAAATAGTCTATCGTAAATAGTTCATAAAGAGCTTATAAACTGAAGTAAGTATGTTATCCAACATCAAACTATAAGTACATATAAACGTGAACGTTAAATGTATATTTAGATTCAACATCATACATGTCTTATTTACTTACTTTTGAATATAATCGGATTGCTGCACACATACGCAACCGTTTCGGCTATTATTGAATAATATGTATAATATTTATACATATATTTAGCATGAAATTAAAACCGACGACGTAATATCGCAAAAAAAGAATCTGTCATGCGAGCCGTCATTGATACACAAAACTTTCGCGCCGAACACAACAATCCCCCATCGTCGACAAAAAAGCGACATTGTGCCTATAAAACGTAGGGAAAATGTTAAATGATTTCCGGAGGTATTAATGTGATCATCCGGACGATTTTTCGCAGAATTTTCGTCCGCATTGTATAGGCCTCCAGCCAAGGGACGAAGGGGAGGCGGTGGCATTCACGAAATTCCAATATTAAAACTCGTCTCCTCTTTCACGCATCGCAAATTCTTATTTCTACACATAACAAGACGGCCCTGGAAGCGAATTCGGGCGAAAGGGCGGAGAGGGACGGTCCAAAAGGGAATCCCCCGCTTCGGACCGACTGACGTTTATTCTTACAATAAAATATAAGAATCAATACCTTGACGCGGTATACGACTTACATTTAAAAAGGGTGCTATTATATTTAAAAAAAGAACTGCATATATTATCTTAGATACCACTGAAGAAATTCTGATGAAACATTAAAGGAAAGAACAGATAGAAGCACCGAAATAAAACTCTAAGGTGACCATAAAAAATACATAGATTAAATATGAAAAGAAGGGCTAAATAAATTTAAAATAATCAAGCAGATGCTCTTAAGCAGCAAGATCTTAAAAAGTAAAGGCGCAAGAGAAAAATATGCTTTAAACCACCTACTTTTTAAAAAGTCTACATCAATTTATTAAGGTGATATAGTTTATTTTAAAATAATAGTAATATTTTTTCCCAACTTTTACTTTGAAGAATAAATATAGTCAAATATATTTAAATAATAAGAAATTACAGCAAAAGTTAAACTTCAATTCTAGTTCTACTCTTAAATATTTATATATCTTAATCGCAAGTTGCGGCTTTATCAAACCAAAGCTTATTTGATAAATAAAAATTAAACTTATAAAAAACATATGGTTAACTTAGACCTTTTTTAGTGATGTAATAAAAATTATTGTATTACACCATTAATAAAAATGAATGCAAATAAATATTTGATGTCCTAAATTTGGCTGTTTAAAGACATATTTGTTATTTTTGTATTAACATAACATTTATTTATTTTGCTTTAACTTAAAATCGTTATATATTTTACGTAATTTTAAAAGTCGTATTTCTCTTTAATCTTAAAATTGAAATAACAATATAAATGTCCCATAATTTATTTTGAGATACTTCAATTTTACTATGTTCTCTTTTTTTTGAGTACTTGAAAATAATTTATATATAATATGCAACACTGTGAAATAAAAACGGTATATCCTTACAGTTCCACCAAATATTGTTAAATACACTGACAATACGAAATTTCTCGTAATAAACAAAAGTACAAGGCTGATTATAAAAGAAATGTGAACCTGTGAAATAAACTTTGTTAACAAAGAAATATTTTGTAGTTAAACCTTGTTTGACGTTTCTACATATTTTCTAATTTTTACTTAATGAAACTTTTATTAAACCTTAAATAATTAAAACTAAATATCAAACTAATGTAGTAGCTACGCGGCTAAATGTCTCTTGTGTATGTTTAATTCATATTGTGATTTATAGTAAAAACCTGATAAATTTCACGCTGCACGCACAGCATTTATATTATATATTATTTCTGAATTTATTGACGTTTAAATTTAAGCAGAACTGATGTAATTCCATTACAATAAATAATAATAAAGCTTTCACTCAATCCATTATATGTGACAATTATTACGAGAACAGTTTATGAAGAATATACGTCAAGACCCTAATATGTTATACAGCGAAGATAGTTATTATATTTGTAAAACACAAGATTTAACAACTATGATAAAGTCGACATGCAATTCTATCTTTACGATAAGCGAAATCCAAGGGGTCTGAATACGCTTAACAGATTGTAAAGTTGTATTCGCTGGAAAATCTCGATCTCTACCTATCTCTTTGAAAATTGCTTTTCAAGATTTATATCATAACATATTACATTCATAGCATGATATACATTTGAGATTGCGATATAGAGTATGCTAAAAAGTTTGATTGATTAAACCTGTCTAATTATGAATAGTGTCGATTTCTCTACTTTAAATTTAGTTTCAACGCAGCAACAGTAAAACGGAAATAGTGCGAAAGTATATTGCAAAAGAAACGACATTCGAAAATCATTACAAGTCTAATAAAAAAGAACACCACAATACATCCGGGGGTGTTTATATGAAAAAAGGCACACGATGACACCGAATCCCATAAAAGGGGCATAGTCATAAAGAGCTTGTATCGAACTGGGATCGTAAACGGGCTTGGTAATGGGTGCCAGCGCTGTGGGGTGAACCTATGAAAGGACGAATAAAGGGACAAGCTCAAGGGCTGTCGCAAAATTACTATTACGCACTTAATAAAATATGTCAGTGGGAAAACTCTGATTTTTATTTTTATATTATATATTACGCATAAACGGTGGAATAATTGTCTATATGAGCATGTTACGATTTTCTGTAACTAAACGTAGATTATAACTAATGAATTAATAATAGTTTTAATACTAGAATTAGATTTAAATAATAATTTGTGCTTCTAATGAACTAAAAATTAAATATAAATATTTTTTGGGAATTTTATTAATACAGTTTTGATTAATATTAAAGTTAATGACTTAAGATATGTCATTTGAAGTGACAATATATAAAAATATAGATAATAAAATAGTAATCTTTTAATTAGTAATATTTTGATCTAGATTAGTTCATAAGTTATTAAAGCACCATTAGGGGTGTTCCGTTGCTAGAGCAACACATCCAATCATCTCTCCGAATTCTCGCGAGAATATTTATATAATTGCTATCTGAAGTGAAGTATATCTATATGTAGGTATATAAATCACATAGAGAGAAACTGAATAATATTATTTTTTACAAATATCTCTTTTAAATAATATATGAGAACCACATCTGATGCAGAGCACGCCATAAATTGCATCATGAGGGTTGTGAAAAATTTAGGCTAAGCCACTCAAAGGTGTCCGAGAAAGGGTACAAAGTGTATAGTATCTTCCCTCCTATATTGTAGGCAAAATAATCTTGTAACTCATACAAGTCCATTCTTTGGGATAAGAGGAGAAAAACATCCCCGCACCGCATAAATGTTTAAGAAAGCAGGTGAAAGTTGGAAAATATATAGTTGGCAGTGGAAAGATACTTTACTCGTTCCCCGCGGGATTTTCTCTTCTTGTCTTTTATTTTTTTCTCTCGTCTATCCACAGCACAGATTCATCCATAATATTTTAATGCTCGAATGGGGTGGTGCAATTTACATATGCAATATATATGTATGTACGAAACAAAAGCATTTTACTCACAAACTGTTGCAACCAACCTGTCATGTTAGATGTTGGCGTTTTTCGCGATTTTTCATTTACGATATGGCATTGATATGTAAAATATGAAAAATAGAGAATAATATAATTTAATAAAAAAATCAGTTCAAAACTAATCCAATTGAATAATCAAACAGTCATTAAGTTACTGCACCGTTGGATAAAGGTGTGTATTGGAGGTCTAATCGTTTTTATAGATACATATTATTTTTAATTTTAATCTGCAAGGAGTAGAAGCGGAGTGCCTTACAGCTGGTTTAAGTGAATAATATTGAAAAAATAACGTAAGATTATTTTTGTATTTTACTAGTGTAATGTTTAATTTCTTATAAGCAATCTTCCAATTATATTTAATAACTATTAAGAATATAATAAAATGACAATTTCAATTTATTATCTTGCCAAGTATATTTAGTGATTCATTATTGAGAATTGAGAATTTTTAATTCTATATACATTTCGAGTTGTTCTCTATAGTTAAAAATTTCGCACGAGTCTATAAAATATATTTTTTTCAAACTCACTGTTAATTTTTACGTATAAACACAAATATGTATACGTAGTATATATGTATGTATATTCATTAGGAAAGGTCCCGCATGAAAAGTACGCCCACGGGACAATATACGAGGGCCGTAAGGGTACGACACTTTAGAAGCAATCTTCTCTGAACATATTATACGTTGAGATTTAACCACCAGGGTGCATTGGTGAGGAATTGAGATAAGAGATTCTCTAATATTTAAAAAAAATAATAAAAAAGTACAGTTATAAATCTAAAATAAATATAGCTGAATGTTACGTGAGATAATGTCACATCATGCTTATGTAAATGTGCATTATATACCATACATTGCTATCTTTCAAGATAGCAATGTTTCTGCAACGCTTTTAATCTGGAGAGATTCTAATTTTAAGTGGATACACATGGGAGTAATATAATCAACTTTCACTGTATTAAAACTTTTCACCGAGAAAACTTTATCTTTGGAACTTACTTTTCAATTTATCTCAGTTTGTTAGTTTTATGCAATGAAAGTGCTTTAAATAATACATAGTTTGTATGCACAGCCACCCGTGTGTTTTATTTGTTTAATTATTCTAAATCGTTTTAGATTTATTATAATCCAGCGTATGAGATGCCATTAGTGTTTACTTTAAAGTAATTCAATTATATTTTCACCTCAATTACACAATGTTTCAACAATAGGTCTAAACGTGAGCTTTTTGCCAATTAGTCGCGGCGCACCTCCATTTTATATTAATTGGTTGCGGAGTCGTGTAACCGGTGTTAAATTAAAACCATTCACGTAAAATAGAACAAAGTCGAACCTGCATAAAATTAATTAAATTAGTATGTTTAATTATGTATTTATTGTAAATAGTTTGTTCCAGTAAACATAATCACAAACTAAAAAGTCAGTAGTGGGACAACAGAAATCAACAGAAATATATTTTATTAATACAGCTTGAAATCAATAGATGCCACTTTGCACGACATTTCAATGGTTCATCACGATATTAGTCATATAAGATTAAGAAGATCTATAAAAAACTACTTTGTGACGTTGGATCATAATTAAAATTATCTAATAATCATCAATTCTGATATCGCAGACACGATTTAAAATTAAAAAACACTAGGGTCCACTTAGGATTCGAACTCAGGACTTTCAGATAATTTAAAATTAGTGAAAATGCGTTAATTCCACGCCCTAAATTCTCATTGATATACATTCATAGGATGACGCGTTTTAATCTCTTGTACTGGCATTGCTCAATGTACTATTTTAAATAAATAAAAATATGCCTTAAAATTACGGAAATTTAAAACAACAGTTACGATAAAATAACGTTGCATATTATACAACACTGTTTCTGAATTAGATTTAAGAAGTTCGTTTTTAAAGCATCTAATTTTTTTTTTAAATTCTCTTTCCATTAGTTAACAAAAAAATATTTCAGGCAAAAAAGTATTAAATATCTTTTACAAGAAAAAAACTGCTGCTGAATTTGATTTAAAACTTGTTTTTGTTTATAGCAATGATATCATGAATAGGTATCATAGTTAAGTAATATTGATATTCATTATAAATAAATGAGTGGAATGAATATTATTGTAACTGAAGAACTTTGATAGGCGTTTATCGATTGATGAATGTTAATAACAGTGCTATTATAAATATAATCCGTCATAAAAATATTAAAGCAATATGTATTAGAACTTCTGCGCGCGTCGGGTGTCAAAATAAAATAAGCACAAAAATTGAAACTCGTTCTAAGGCTCACCAAAATACATTTCGGTCTCTAAAGTTTGTGTTAAAAATAAATATTGAAATGTATAACAGAGTAAGAGGTTATCGAAATACTTGTACAATCTGTTAACAAGATTTCTAAAGAATATCTTGAATGTGGCAATATTTTATAATCCAACTCTCACTCATTGTCGTACACAAGAATTGGACCTTTATGATAGCCTAGTGCAAGCACTAGTCCATTTTATCGGTTTCTGGACAACAAATAAAATAAATATATGTCATAATTTTGTTGAAAAAATATCCTTTAACGCTACTTTCCAAAAATTATAGCAGCTAGAGAAATTTGTGATAAAATCTGTGTTTAAAATATGGAAAGTTTTTAGATGCTGGTAAATATATTAATATATATGTACGTATGCCTAAGACTCTATAGCAAAATATAAAATGAATATAGAAAACGGAAATGATTTATGACACGCCTTATATAATTGAAAGCTTCAGAGAATCACTACTCTATGATTTAATTAGTGTTATGTTTACACACAATGATTTCCTGTTTTCTCGTAAAAATATTAGCAATCCCATTTTCAATAGGCGACCGTGTGACATGAATCATTAACCCAGTTCACGTACATGTGTACATAGTACGAACGTATGTACGGTGAGTGGTCGGGGATGCGGGTGGCCCGGTGCAACAGTGTGTGCTCGCGGGCCGCACGATAACGCGGGCCGCACACCGTTTGAGCCGGCCGAGTGATAACATCAGCACCTGGCCCGCGTTAATTATTCAACGTGTTTAATGCCCGCATCGTGCCCGGCAGGAGCCCTTTCATGATCCCCATGCCCGACCCGACAAACCAAAGCCAAATATTAAATAAACATTGCCGACACGCTTCGGTTTAGTTACTCGATTCCGTTGTGCTTTCGTTATGAACCGCCCCATTGTCCGATGGCGTTTTTTGCCCCCAGAGGTGACTTTGGTCCACATTTATGAACGGAAAACTTTGGGTGACGTAGCTGAAAATTTATGGATTTTAAACGACAGGCCGTGGGGAAAACTTTGATACAAAATTGTAAAAGTAATCAAATTTTAATACGTTTAAAGTAATATTGTCGAAAGATAAGATAGTTATATTGATTTTAAATGTAACATATATTTTAATTTTCAAAATTATTAATTTTAATATCTTATCTCTTTTTTCAATACAAAAATAATTTGCATTTTTTTCTAACTATACTAACTCAATAATTGTCAATTTTTAAGAAAAAAAAAGGGGTCAAAGATACAGTTTTTTCGCCTTTCTAATAGTTATTTTTAGTCATTTTGAATTGTATTTTGCAATAAAAATATGGTCCTCTGAAATTTTCTTATTGATTTTTTATTATTATTATTATTAACTATTTATACTAGAAAGTTTGCATTTAGTGAAAATGTTTGAAAATTCCTATTTTTAATATTATTTACTATTTTTAATGTCGAAGTTAAATAAATAGGTATTTTAGCGCAAAATTTAAGTGAGATCTTTTACATTTCAGATTTTAGATACGTTGCATTGATAATATAGAAATTTATCTAGTTTTGTGTAAATAAAATTTTAATTTTCGGTATTAAAGTTTTTTTAAAAATGTACTTAGCAATTCGATTTTCACGTGTAAAATTTTACGTTTTATCAGTTCATCAATCTACATGATCTTTTAAATTAATAAAATATTTGTATTATTTTTGTAATTGTAATGTTTCTTAAATAAAAAATAAGGTTTATTAAGACATTAAAAAAAATTGTGTTGCTAAAACTAAGAACGTATATAATTTAACATACAAATAAATTGATCATATCTCTGTAAGAAAAATATTGTAATAAAATATATTTACATTTTTGTAGCTCAAAAACTACAAAGCATAAATCTCTATACAATTTTCTACATAAAAAACTAAGAAAACGTTAACGTAATGATACAGCTAGTAATAGTACATTTCATATATTTTTTTATATAGTTGATTATGCTATTTTTACCATTGCTAGTAACTATGATAAATCTTTTTAACGTGTATTTTTGTCACAAAAATTCAATACCATTATACAGCTTTTTTTTAGTAACTTTAAAGTGCATTTTTTTATGATTTTAATAAATTATAAGTTGTATTGAAGATAAAAAAAATATGAATTTTAATTAAGCACATTTTTATTACTTATGCGGTATTATAAATTTATTTTCTTATTTAATAATAATGAGCGCGTAGTTTAATTTAATGTATTAAATACATACCTACTATGTGTGTTAATAAATTATTCTCAATGTGAATTTTGATACTTATATAATTGTTATTTTAGGGATTCCTGCGAAGCCTGGTAGCATCGAAGCTTGTGCTCTTTTTATATAATGTCAGAAAAATATTTATAAAAATAGAAAGGGTAATGTTCATGTAAAATAATAATTTCTGTACTTTAAAAATTATCGTGTGTTCTACCAAAATGATTTAATTTAATTAAATTATAATTCCATCAATATTTTAACTATACCGAACACATCGTGCACGCCAAAAATGAGTTCATACTACGTAAAATGCGTAAACATCAAACAGCGTCGCGATCAATAATATCCTTTTTATGGACGCGCCTGTAACCTAATATCCCTCCGAAGAGACCCATAGGCGTTTGAGGAAATGCGAATTTTTTATCAACCGTGTACCGTGTGCCCAAACATAAAATAGACATCCGGGCGTATATTTTCACCGACGAAAAAATCGACTCGGCGTCACCCGATCCGTTAATTTGCAATTTGGCAAACGAGCAGTGTAAGGAGCGAGGAATCTCGCGAAAATTTCAGCTATGCCACCGTGAGGATAATGAACGGTGGAAACGCGATACAAGAGCCGCGTTTCGGTACAAACGAGTCCGCAAAAATACACGATGTGATATACGATGTGACACACATCAAGGGAAAGTACGTGCGGATGGATGGTATTTAATGCGGAAATTGTAAACTGAGAGAGGTGACTCCCTTCAGTGTGAATTAACCGAATTCCGCGACGATGAGGGGCTCGCCTCAAATATGACTCGTAGAGAAGCGAAGGGTTTCAACACTCTCTATATACGCGTATTTTGCGCAAGAGCGAGACCTGCAGCAAATTTGTGTCAAAGGTAAGGGTGAGGTCAATCTTATGCGTATTATACGTTTTCGACAATAATGTATAAAAAAATTAATATAACACAATTGAACAATTATATCTAAACACTTTTTTTTAATATACTATGTATATTAAAAAATTATGAAATATCGACTTATATATTCTGATATATAATACAACAATAATTATTAAAGTTATGAATTTAATAAATATATAACTCAAATTATATCAATAAAAATCTATAAAATAACATATAACCATATAATTCACATATTTTGTAAAAGTCATATTGATTTATGTATTTTTAATATATATTTATTTTAAATTGCAATTTTAGATATTTTAAATACTTTTTGATGGGCAAAAATTAAAATTGCTGATTTCTTTTAAATGTATTAACACAAAAAAAAATAGAATTTTCAGACGCTTATTTATGCTTAATTTATATTTTAGGGATGTGAGATTATCATAGCATAAGTATCAGAATTTGTAAATCAAAGTGGCATAACATAGTAATTTTACCCAAAAATGTAGTTAAAATGCACATTTTACACATCAATATATTGCATTCAGTGAAAACTTAAGTTTGGGCTTAATGTTATTTTTTAATCAGTTAAAAAACTTGTTTTTATAAAATATTTATCATAACCATAGTAAGAATATTGAACCATTTTTTATATCCTTTTTTATTAATTAATAGTTTTGTACTAAATCTTGAGATGCTTTTTTATATTAATTGATAATTAAGTATTTTGAGACTTTTATAAAATATGTATCAGAATTATGAGAGCCAAATGACAATATTTAACAATTTTCATCTAAGATTAAAGTAAGCTAATTTACACAGTTGTCTTACTGCATTTATTAAAAACATAGGTTTGAACTCTAAATTTTAATTTATTGCAATGCTTTTTTTAATTTACTCATAATTTTATATCTTAAGACTTTTATAAAATATGTATTAGAATGATAGGAGCAAAACTGTAATATTTAGCAATTTTTATCTTAAAGTGTAAAAAGATAATTTACCCTTACAAATTTAGGACAGTTTAGATATTGCACTAATTGAAAGCTTAGACATTTTGCGATGCTTTTTTAAATTGATTAATAATATGTTATTTTATGACTTAAAATGTATTATTATGATAAGATTTAACTTAAAACCAAAGTAAACCAATTTACACCTAAAAATATACGACAGTTGATTTATTGCATTTAATCAAAGCTTAATTTATAATTTCCTGATATGATTTTTCTCAATAAACTGATATTGTTGTGTTTTAAACTTTAAATAAAAATGTATCAGAATGATAAGAAAAAAGTGGAAAAAAGTTAGCTATATAACCTAAAACTGGACTTAAAAAACTAATACATACATTTACAAATTTACGACAGATGAGATGCTTTTTTTAAATTGATTGAAAATTTAGTGTTCTGCAATTTAAATAAAATATATATCAGAATGAAAAATTACAAAATATTAATATTAAGCAATATAACCTAAAAATAATATTCCAATTTACACTTTATTGTAACACGATATATTGCATTAATGAAAGCTAAAACTTGTGCTCTAAATTATAATTTCTTGATACAATTTCTTTAATTTATAGAAAACTTGTTATTTCAAAACTTTAATAAAATATGTATAAGATTGAAAACATCAAAAAATCAATGTGAAATAAATTACTCTTAAGAACTTACAACAGATTTATTACATTTATAAAAAGCTTAGGCTTGGACTCTCAAATAAAAATTCTTTCTATGCTTTTTTTCTAATTTATTGATAATTAGTATTTTGAAACTTTTATAAAATATGTATTAGAATAATGAGAACAAAGTAGTAATATTAGGTAATATAATATAAAACTGAAGTTTGCCAATTTACACTTACAATTTTTCATTTACTGAAAGTATAGATTTAGCTCTAAAATATTATTTCTTAAAATGATTTTTTTAAATTACTTGATAATTTAGTGTTTTCATACTTATATCGTAAAGCTTAGATTTAAGTGACAATATGCATAAATTTATTTATATGCTTTTTTACCATTAATTAATAGTTTTCTGCTTTCAGACTTAGATAAAATATGTATTAGAACGGGGAGAACAAAATTGAATTACTTAGTAATTTTCACTTAAAAGTGGAGTTAGCAAATTTACTGAATAATTTTTCTATTTTTCTAATTTGAAGAACAGTGTTCTAAAATGGCTAAAAATTAGTTATATTTTTAGGCAAAGAAAGTAAAATTGTACAATAAATTTTTGGTGTTAATATAATAGTAAAAATCAAGTAAAAATACACAATATTTTCCCGATAAAGAACACAACATTATATATATAATTAATACACATACTAATCTACTTTATTTTTATTTATATAATATTTCTATGTTATAAATCATATTTTATAATTCTTTATTTTTAAAAAATTCAATAATTTTAAATTACTTATGTTTAAATGCAAATTACTAATACTAATTTTATGATATATTATTATTCATATTTATGTATGATTATAGATATTATTTTTATTTCTGTAAAAAATATGCTAGTAATGTATTTATATTACATAATTTATAATTTCGTGTATGAAATGATTTTATAATATCCTATACTTTACTTTGCCAAAATAATAAAATGTTGAAGACATCAGTGTATTTATTTAGCGTTTATTATAATAACATTTTAATTACTGTTTTTTAGGTTTAGTACAAAATTTTCCAGAAAATTATTATTATAAAAATTGAAATTTTAGAATGAAATATTATTGCAAAATTTAATTTTTTTTGGAGATATATTTAAAGATGATTTTAATTTGATAATAAAATTTTAAATAATAATAGACATATATTCAATAAAAATAACTTTTGCAAGTTTTAAACTTTAATTTTTTATTATGAAAAAATGTTAAATAACTATTTAAGAATTACAATTTTTTTATCATTATTATAACTACGTTTTAATAATATATCAGTTTACACTACTTTTTCTACTACACCGAACTACATTTCTAACTTTACTAACTTACCTTATTCTCGAATAATTCTCTCGATTTAAATTTATATAAAAATATAATTTTGGTAAATTTCATGATTTTTTAAATAATAAAATAGTCTTGTAAAATTATTTTTAGTAAAGAAATAAATAAATGAATAATATTTTCGTCGCTCTGCTTTTTTACTATAATACTAACTATTTTCTAAGCTCTACACAAATGGCTAAAATTGATATATTATATGTATGTATTATTTTTTTGTATTATTTTTATCGTTTTTTATTTTTCTAAATTACTTTAGATAGTTTAAAAGTCAACTCACCGATGCAGTCGTGTAGATTGCTCACCTTGCACTGAAGTTGCGAAATTTATCGTTGATATAAGTCGCGGGTATGCAATTTCCCGAACAAAAAGTGTTCCGCGCGAACATTCGAATCGGGCCAAAGTCGCGCCAAAAGTTTTCCGCTTTTCGCGTGAAAAGTTTTCGCTTCGAAGTTTTTCATTTAGTACCCGAAAAGCGGGTTGGAATTTTATTGGTATAAAACCGAAGTGCCTCGGGACTCCTTCGGCCTCGAGCGAAGTTTTGCCAAAGTCCGGGACGAGTCCTCAGGGGTGAGCTGCCCCATTGGGGACGTGCTTCTCCTCTGGGGTCCGACTGTGGACTGACGAAGGGGTTCGCCGACTGTGACTCCGCCACGCCCTGCGAGCTCGCCTACCACTTCCACCACCTGACATGCGCTTTTCCGACCACACAGACACCGGGAAACGGCTCGGGAAATCTACGCACGTACGCACGCACACATAGACACATTTCGGATACGATGCGAGTATTAAAAAAAGTGCACAACTCGTTCGGTGACAAACTTTTGATTCTTAAAAATTAGATTTTAAATCAGTTTTATTTATCCCGAAAAGTTAGCAACACTTAAAAAAATCTATCAATAAATAAAATAGATTTTTGGGCAGATGCTACTTCCCGATATTTTTATGAATAAATAAATTTTGTATCCCGAAAAATATTTATAGGAATCCTAGAGATTTTATGTCAAATTAAAATTTTTAATAAAATAAATATAATGCAACCAAATACTAACTACTGTGCCAAGTGCCAAGATTTTACGATCTTTTTGAAGAAAAAATAATTTTTAATGCAAATAAAATGAACTTAAAATAAAAATAAAAGTTTAAAAACTAAAGCTTTTTTTATGTATTAATGGTTATAAACATCGCTATAAACGTTCAGTAACTTTTTGTCATGAAAGTTTTATTTTCAGCTATTAACTTTTTTAAATACAATAGCAACATTTATTTATTTGAATATTATATATATACATACATATATATACAAAATTCTATATGTAAGAATTATTTATCAAATTCAAAAATATTTATTAATTATTTTTATGGAGCCAATTCATTTAATATCTAGCAACTAAATATTCAATATGTTTTACGTCGTAAGCTATTATAATATTGAATAATAAAAATAAAAATATTAAAATATATCCTAATAATTACTAAACATAAAAAAAAACATTTTATCCTAACATCTAATATTTTTGATCATATTATTTAACCAAACGACATTTTTATATTTACTAGAGATTTAAAATTCGAAATTAATGTGTCTCTACAATGTGTACCACATAAAAATCCTAATCATAAGAAGTATTCCAATTCCGCCCTTAGAAAATATTTTCTTTTTACTTGGTTTTGCAAAATATTTCAATGATACTACAAATAATATTTGAATAACTGCTTTAATACAAAAATATCAAATAGTAAAAAAAGACTAAATATATACGAATTTTTGGGTTTAGAACTTTTAAGCAACGCATAATGTTTATTAAATAGCCAAATTTTGTAAAAATATAACTAACATTTATTATAACCATTAATTTAAGTTATTGACAATTGTAAAAACTATTGACCGTTTTATTGAATCACTAAGCAAAATTAAACAAAATTACTTCACAAAGCCAAAGAGATTAAGAAGGCTTAGGTGGAAAACTATTTTTTGTATGTACATTTGGATATTCTACATGCGCTATATTTATCTCTAATAAAAATATATAAATAAGAGCATGCTCAAATTAAATTATTTATTCATCCGTGAGATCAAAAAGTTAGGAAAACTCAATCTCTGATTATTGAATAAAATAAAAATTATAATAATTACTATTTCCGATCTCCCAAACACGATCAAAATTAAAACAGTTATTTCGTGTTTTAGCTATCCACTTACGTGTTTGTTTTTAATGCACTGACTTTTTAATGTGATTAAATAACAACTGATTGAAATTTCAATTCAAGTGCATGAAGCAATTTTGAGATTAAGTACCCCAAAAAAGTTGTTTTAAACAACAAATAGATCACGGCACTAAATTGGACGGCTTGTTTATTTGTCCCCAATGCGTAATGATGGTAAAAAAATTAAAAAAGTACACAAACAAAAATAAAAGGGAAAACAATTCATGAAATATTCAAAATAAATTAAACTTACCGGTTTCTCGTAGATGACATTAAATATAACAATATGCAATGCCAACGTGTTAAGGATCCAGATGGTAACAGCCATAGATGAGTCGGCTAATGCAGACGTCCTGGCTCTCACGATCATCAGAAGAGAGATCGTGATCCTCGAAGACGTTTCGGAACTGAAAACTGAAAAATTTTAATTAGTAATTTGAACTTATCGTATCTCAACGCTCCATGAAAGGCGCTGTGTTACATAACGGATTATAACCAAATATTATCACATAAGCCTTGTCTCTCCTTGTTTCTACACTAGTAGAGCGAAAGAGTCCGAAATAGATATATGCATTTAAATAATTTTAAATTATCTGTATATAGAAGAAACCATTAATTTATAACTACTGTATTTATGTCATTAATAAATAACATGAAGAGTAGAGGACCCAGTTTTAACCCTTAAGGAACCTCCAAATAAGTGAAATTTTCTTTCGACTATCAACCGCCACAAACTGTCTACGATTGCCCAGATCACTTGAGAATTACCGACTTAAATCATCCGAGCAACCGAGGTGCAAAAATGTTTTATCATGACTTTGTCAATGTCTACAGAAACGAATAAAATAAATATATTTTCCACAATAATTTGTCGTTTTTTAGTTTTATTTCACAAATACATAAATAATTTATGTTATAGTAGTAGCGAAACAGCCGCCTTTTATTACTGAATTTGGTTAGGAATTTTATTTTTTATACATGTTTATTAGTAAAAAAAAATAATATACAAAAAAAATTGAAAATCAGGGATTTTTGTACTAAATTTTTATTTTTTTAAATTCTGGGAACCATGAAAATTTCAATTTTTTTTCAAAATAAAAGCGTTTTTATTAATCAAAAACATATATTATAGTTATGAATTTTATTTTTATGTAATTTTATTTATTTGGAAATCACAAATCATATTTACGTAGCAAATCAATGTTTTTAAATAATACACAAGAAAAACAATAAATATAGGAATATATTTATACTAATATATATTCACAACAATAAAATATAATAACTTTTTATTATTGAATAATTTGTAAAAAAAATGGTTTTCCATTTTTAATTATTGTTATAAGAAATTCCATTTAAAAAACTTTTTTATATGCATACAAAAAACATACATACGCTTTAATTATAAAACCAGTGATCGTGTTTCTAAAACACTGTTTTTTCATTTTATAAATTTCCATTTAGTATTTAATTACTAAGAAGCTAAAATACGTTTATACATATAAATTAAATATCATTATTTATATATACATTGCATGTATGCAGTTCTTAATATAACATTAAACACAAAACAATATCAATATAAATAATATAATATATTTTATGCTTCAGATAGTCATGCCTTTAATAAATAATGGAAAACTAGTATATTTTACGATAATGCATAATTGTTTTATTTATTTTGATTTCTTATATTAAAAAACACATTTGTAGAAAAAAAAATTAAAAATATTTATTATTTAATGTAAATATTATTGTAATTATATTAAAAACGGGTGCGTTGTAGCTATTGATTTTATAAGTGGAGAGCTGAATTTATCTAATCGTAACTTATCTTTGAATTGTCGATAGATAAGCACCCCTAGTTACACAATAACCAGAGTATACATAGTTATAATTTTAAGATACTGCTTCGTATTTAAATTATTAAACTTAGCATTGATTTTTTAACAATATGGCATCACGCGAAAATTATGCGAATTTAAAACAGTAATATTGACAATAAATATTAAAAACTCTCGGATATTTAAATGATATTCAGTATTATAGTATTTTTTCTTGTGTCATCAAATATCTATCTTTATTATTATTATTGTGTCATGAAATATTTATCTTTATTTTAATTATTAGAACATTTAAATAAATACATTGTATAATATTTCAAAGCATGTAAGTTTTTGTGATTAAAAATATTTTTTTAATTTGCTTTTAAAATTACGTATATTCAACAAATGTTTTATAACAATTAATATTTCAACTAAATCATTTTCAACTATTCCGTATGATTTTTTTTAAATTACATCTTCATACTGCTATTTTAAAAATACAATTACCAAAATTATCTTCTAATTTTAAAATACTTATTATCTACATTTTATATTGTATATTCTCAAATTATGTATACCTTTTTACGACTTTTAAAATCTATCTAATATTTAAACTTAGCTTTATATACCCTAGAACAAATTATATTTATTCTGATAGATCTCAACTAATGAACTACTAGTTCTAAATAAAAGAGAATGTTAACAACTAAACTGAAACGGTTCGAATGACCACGATCAATATTTGAATACGACAATAGTTCCTTTTTAACAAGTTGCATATTACAGTTTCCTTTTGGAAAGTTTTCCTTTGTGAGTTGCGTGGGGGGCGGCCCCACCCCCCGCCCAGTTGTTATTGCTGTTCAAACGGATGCTAACAAATATCAAAAGGGATAAATCCGAAATACGATATTTCATATCTGATCGCAATATTTGTTTCCACTCGAATATAAATTAAACTTTGCCGGTTTCAATTAAAAAACTTTGTCCTGCGTTGTGTGCCTAGTCGCTCTTTGTGCCTACAATCACCGGAACATTAGTAGTGAAAATTTTGCCTTGTTTTTTCTGATATCACATACATAAGACCAGTCTTTTATTAGGCACTATTGCCAAACCTGTTTTTAAATGTTGTAATGAAAATAATAAGTGACATTAGACAACACTTTTAATTTTTTTTAAATAACTAGTTGTTGATTTCTAAAAACGAAAGATCTATGTACATATTTTATTTTTATGGCACAAATATTGTTGTACAATTTTATCATTACAACATATTGTATAATGTTATAAAGCTACGACACACAATCTCATGATGTCATTATAAGATCGATCGAAGTATACCTGCACATTTCTTGCATATAACCGAGAGGTTAAGAATAATAATAAAAAAATATAGAACCCGATGACGCCTCTAATGGGGTGAAACGTGCCGAAATTGTGTTTTACGACCGTCGTGCTCCTCTCTTTAAAACAATTTCGATTCGGCCGGAATCATTACGCCATTTTTCCGCCATTGTCGGGGCCGGCGCTAGTTCACAGCCCCCTGTTAACTGATTTCCCGGGGGCGCGATCGATTCGACACACGATACAGACGTACGAGGAGGCCCCGCGGCCTGGCGTGGGGCTCTGTCCCCCCGCGGGAGGGAAGACCTCATCACGTGAGTGTCATTTCACAATGCTGCATACGAAATAAGAGACCCCTGCGCCATTATCGGGCGCATAAGACTCTGCCATCGTGCGGATTACTCCGGCGATCGAGTCGAATGGTTTGCTTTGAAAGAGATCCAACTGCAAATCCAGGGACATCATTTGTGGAGGAGCAGCTAGGGGCATTTCCCCCCTTGATATATGTGATTTAATTAAATACGTGTTATCCCTCATAATAAAATCTAAAAAAACAGACTTAAATTAGGATTCTCAATTACTCGTAATTATAACTATTCGAATATTGAATAAAAATAGATGAAATATTCGAATATTCGAATATATTTATAATTTTTTCTCGGTTTTTCCCGATATTAATTTATTTAACCAATTAGTGCAGTAGACCAATAATTTGCCTATAAACATTATTTACTAAAAAAATAATTATTGTTTAGCAGTAATTATTTTAATTATTTTTATAATCATTAATATTTTTTTAATTAAGTAAAAAATGCATAACACAAAAATAAAATATATTATTTTGCATACTTTATTATAAACTTTTTTAAATCATCAGCCGCAATTAAATTAATTCAGAAAAAAATACGGAACATAATTTTAAATACATAATTTTATCGAATTTGCTGTATATTCATTTATACAAAAGCTAATAATGTTTAGAACAAATTTGATATAAAGACATAAAGATCGGATCCGTATTGGCGTTTGTTTATGCGGTTTTGCGTACAAATTAAATAACTAGAAAAAAATTAACCCCGACCGAATTATTGTACTGGTTAAATTATACTGTATTTTAAACAACAAATTTAAAAACGTAAAAGGAACTTCCCAAAAATTTGAGACGCACGCTTGCTTTTGCGATAAGTGTTAAACGATAATAAAGGCTGGACCTTTCCAACATTTTTTTGCAAATTTTACAACAAAATTCTGCGAATTTTGATCATAGTAGACACGACTGATAAACATTCTATTCACTAACGTTTATTGAAGGCGTAAAAGCATTTTTTTGTTGAGAAAAAGTATCTCATTGTCTTTCATTTCGAAACAAAATAAAGGCGCATCAAGACCATAGATTTTGGAGCGGCACTAATCACTCAGGTATATAAATTGCTTCATTCAAATTTTTTTCAAATTTAATTATAAATATTATAAACAAAAATTTTACAAATATTCGATCAATTATTCCAATATTCATATTAAATATTAATTTACATATATTTCACAACTATACGGCTATATTTAAATATAACCTAAAAGTAATTTATTGCAAGTATCTACTAGGTTTATAAGTCAATATTTTATTGATTTGAGGAAATAAATTTGTTACTATATAACTTTCCTGATTCATGATAATTCGTTTTATCATAAAATTTGAGTCGGATCGATATTTTTTAAGCAAAAATTTGCAGCTAGATCTTTTTTGACGCAATGCTTTCAATTGTGAAAAGCTGCTCGGAATGCTCAGATTCAGCCTTGCTGTGGATGCTGCAATGTGACAACCGAGCGGAGAAATTGTCTCCCAAGAGACGTTTTTCAAAACAGATTATGGTGCTTTTAGTTAATAAATGCAGTCACTACGTACCAAGTTGAGCAATGAAAATTAATTCGGTTTAACTTTAGCTACAAATTAAAAAATTCGTTCTGCTTAAAAGTAATATCAATATATTTTTTTACTAAAATATTGTTAAAAAATTCTCATATTTTAAAAAATAAAATACACATAATATGGTTCCTAGTACCTTACATAAAAAACGCACTATGTTTGATTAATGTAATTTACTTTTTCAAAAAAACTATTTATTTCATATATATATATATATATATATATATATATATATATATATATATATATATATATATATATATATATATATATATATATATATATATATATATATATATATATATATATATATATATATATATATATATATATATATATATATATATATATATATATATATATATATATATATATTTATTTATATGTATATGTCGAGCTTATCAACTAAACCTCTTTTTTTTAATTGAATGGATAAACGTGTACTATTTTTAATAATAAAAAAAAACAGATCGACTTGTGATATAGCGTTTTAACCGTAAAAAGAAATTATTTAATAAAATGGGACACTAAAAAATAAGTAATAAATTAGAAAGGATTAATATAACCGCCACTTTGAGAAAAGATAGAAACCGATTCTGATCTGCCTTAACGGCCAACCACAATTAATATTCAAAAAACCCGCCACCTTTCTGTAATTACTCGTCCCACCGAAAAAGCAGCGGACAACGCAATCTACCATGGAGGGGGCTATATATAAATACTGGAACGTGACAGTTCATCTGATGACCTCCTATCAGATACTAGAATCCACACTTAAGCATCCGCCTCGGAACTTAGTCTTTAACCAAGAAGAGGCCGACTCAAATTCAGACGCCGCTTCTCTCTTCGCATCTGACGTTCGGAATTCAGAGCCAACCCACTTCAGGACGCACCCACGGACAACACAACAAACAATAAACAATCTTTGTATTAACCAAATAAACACCCCTGACTCGAAGATACAGAGATATATGAGTTTTTAATTTTTAATCATTTATCCTCTGTAAGTCCCTCTTCACATATAAATAAGGCCCTTAGAATTTACTACGTTATTTTTTGTATAAAAAATAGCATTCTCGCCACTACTCCTATAAATATACAAAAATGTCAAAATATGTAAAAAAAAAAAAACAACAAAAACAGAGAAGCTAGATAAAATTTAAATATTACTCAAAATTATTTTTTGTAGTGAATGAAAGTTAAGATGCCTAATTAAGTCTAAGTTCAAAGCAAATATGAATATATAAATTGAATTGTTGAGGCAATTACCTTATTGCTAAAATAAAAATACTATATAATAAAACAATAATATTAATTTGCAATAAATTGTTAATAATATCGAACGTATTGAAATACTCCTGCGCATTAGAAAGTAATAAAATACCACTTGAATAAACAACACATTTATTGCAACTTGTTATCTACAACTATTGAATTCATTTTATATTATTTGTGTTAGTGCTTCTCCAGAATGGCGATAATAAATACATTATTTTTTAGCTCAAGTAAGTAGATGACTAGTGTATATTTTACTGTAAAACATTTCTGCAGTTTTTATGAATTGATTAATTTAATTAACTTATCACATGCTCAATTGCGTTTTTCTTTCTTGTATATGTGATAATTTGACTAACGATGATTTAATAAAAAAATGTATGGTACCTCATACAAACTGTGCTTTAAATATTGACTAAGCTAATCCACCTTTATCAAATAAGTAAGGACAGGATTTAAATCACTACGTAACATAAAAAAGTATCCACTAAACCGCTTCTTACTAATCCATGTAAAATATATATTATACTAGCAATAATTTTATAAATATGTAGTTATAATCAAAAAATTGTAACTCTGCTACACATGTATTTATTATGTATTGTATTATAAATAATTATAAATCATAATTAGGGATTGCTATAATACCGGTATTACCGAGAGAAAAAAACAATTAATATCGGAATTGATATTATAATTTTTTTAAGTAATTGATAATAAAAAAAATGCTAGCATGTTTCACCATGCTTATTGATTAGCAAAACCAAAGCATTGGAATACCCCAGCAATTATTGTTTCGATATTTAATGTTTATACTTGCTTACGAATTTTGCGAAATTTTAATATATTGAATGAAGATGTAGTAACTATTTTCGTATTCGTGTTTTGTTTTGTTTTTGTGAAATATAATATACAAGCAGGTTAAATTTCGACTTGAGTGCTTACATTTATGACCAATTATCCATCTGACTATTTATCAATATTTCGTGTTTCAAACAATAAGAAGCGTTTAAACAATCTTCCTTACTTTCAGGTACTTCTAAAAATATTTTTTACCCTGCTGATTTATTGTGCTATCTGCGAGTACCAATAAAAATCAATACGACAACTGTGTACAAAAAAACCTTTTTTTTCATTTATTTATTCACTTTCATTCATTCATTAGTATCGAAAAAAAATGAGAATGGATGAGAATGGATTGTATAACATACCGGTAACGCGGGTATTGAGCCAAAAAATGATATAGGAGTAGTACCAGAAAATATTTATTTTTTTAATTCGTATATATTATTTCAAACGATTCACGATGCACATTTGCTTGAAAGTAGAGGCGGTGCTTATTGTAGGGAATTAACCTAAGTAGTGTTTTCGGCGTAGGATAGCAAAGTAGAATAATATTATGCGTTATTTACGTATTTTTGCATTATAAATATTCACAAACATTTATAACTTAAATTAACGATTACTATAAGTAAAAATTAATTGATATATGAAAGATAAATCTTTAGAAAATGAATATTATAAAGATATTTTAAAATAAATCTTTAATATGCAATAATTAAAATAAAAATATATAAATAAATCACATCTTACTCACATTAGTATCACAACCATCAATCACAAAAATGTTTTTAAAAATAATATGTCGCATTTTCACCAAACAGATTTAAAATTTTGTACCCATATTTATACCGGTATTGCAACACCTAATCATAATCAATATAAAAAAAATAAAAAAACGTT
This sequence comes from Plectrocnemia conspersa, assembly GCF_051122295.1. Lineage (NCBI taxonomy): Eukaryota > Metazoa > Arthropoda > Insecta > Trichoptera > Polycentropodidae > Plectrocnemia > Plectrocnemia conspersa. The sequence continues at coordinate 11,811,672 of NW_028277172.1, forward strand.
TAATATTATCAAAATTTTTCATACATAAAATCATTAATTGTTTAAAAACGAAACCGTATAAGAATAACATAATGACGTATAGTTTTATACAAAAAATGTTCTTTAATGACAAAAAAATTGTATAGTATTGTTACTGATATTATTATCATGTTTTCAGTTTTATATTTTCTTTTTTCGCCATCTATTGGATTTTTTAGAACAAGGTAGTTATGTTATAAATATGTTTTATTATTTTTAAATAATGAATTTTATTATTATTTCAGCGAAACATGTTCCTATACACACGGAAAGTATAACAACTACAGCTCGGTAAAATACTAAAAATTGTAAATGCAATATATTACAATATACATGAAAAATAATATATTCCTTATTATATTGTTATAGATACAATGTCATTTACTGTCTTTAGACAATATAGTTCAAACAGAACTAATCGGAAAGACCGATGAATCCAGGAATATTTATCTTACTAAAATTTCTTTAGACGATTGTGACAGTAAGCCCATAATATTCATCGAAGCCAATGCTCACGCCAGAGAATGGGTAACTAATCCTATCGCAATGAATCTCATACAAAAATTGCAATACAATGAGAAATTATTAAAATATGCTGATTGGTATATAATTCCAATGGTGAATCCAGATGGTTTTGAATATTCAATGAAGCATGTAAGTCCATCCATCCATATTCAAACATTTAACAGCATAGTATTAAAAATATACAAAATCCAAAGGTATAATTTTTCGTATATTTTCAGAATCGAAATTGGAGAAAGAACAGAAAGCTGGATAACAAAACGGGTTGTTATGGTGTTGATCTGAATCGAAACTATGACTATCACTGGGCCGAATCTGGTATTAGCAGAAATCCTTGCGACTTTCAGACGTATTGTGGGCCGTATCCACTGTCTGAACCTGAAACCCGCGCTGTAGCTGAAAGCCTCCACAAATATTCCGATAGAATAAAACTTTTTATATCTTTACACTCATCTGGCAACCTTGTGCTATATCCATATGGATACACAGGCAAAAGAAATGCGCCTAATAAAAGGAATTTGCACAAACTTGGAACAATCATTTCTGAAGCAATGGCTACAGCTTTTGGAAATAAGTATACTGTTGAATCCTCGGGAGAATTCTACGAAGCAGCTGGCGGTTCAGACGATTATGCATATGGCGTTGTTAAAATACCCTACGTGTACACCATAGAATACACTAAAGGATATATGTTCGACTATCCTGAGAAAAAATTAGATGAAATTTTTGAGGAAAGCATGAGAGGATTTGATGCTGCAGCCAAATATATATCAAATTTATATAACAAATGTTATAAATAAACATTTGAAAGTAATATTTTTTTAAGCGTTGTTTCCGTGTTTTTAAGTGTTTGGGTATTTTGATGTTCGAAATGAAATTAATTCTGTTAATATATGTAGGGTTTTTAAATCAGACTTAAAACTCTTTTATGGTTTTAAGACCAACTTAGTGAGACTTTCACAAACAGTAAAATGCTTCTGGTATATATGTGAATCGCACAAATAAAATTTATATATTACACAAAAGTTCTCGCAAACCTTTGTATATATTTAATGCGAACGACGCAGCATATTGCTTAAATGTAAGCTGCGTCGCTTTCTGAATGGTCTGGTGAAACGGCTTTGATAATATATTCAAAGGTGTGGTGATTACTAATTCTGAATTACGATTTCTCTCTAAAATTGATTTATAAAGCACCTCTGTCAAATTTAATTTTTAGGCCGAAATTAAGTAAAATCTCAAATTACAACAAAACACATTATATAGAAAAGATTCTTGCCTTAAATATTATATAGCTCTTTTAAATGTTATATATATATAAATATGGAATATTATTTTGTGATTAGTTTTTTTTGCTATAACTTATTTAGATATAGCCGATTTCAATAAATAAAACTTTAACGTGTATTAACACTAACTTGTAAAAAATATAAAAGAAGCGTTTTTATTGCCATTTTTTGTAGATTTCGATGTAAAAACTACCGATTTTTAATTGATTATGATATTTTTTGATACATGGTATATATTGAAATATTTAGCTAAAATCTTGAATTTTTAAAATAAAATGATTTACTTTACATATATTTTTTATTCACATATTTTATCTTTTATACTGCTCTTTTTCTATTACTACTGATTGGCTAGTTTTAGTACTACAAGATTTAACAATTGCAAAAAAAAACTACACATGTAATCATATGCATAAACAATTTAAAAATAAAATCGCTGAAATTTATAAAATATGACTTTATATTTACTATATCAACCAAATTATAAAAAAAAATTAGGTCAAACCAAAAATTAAATGTTTGTAGAAAAACAATTTCAATGATTGAGAATATTGCATTTCGTCAACATGCTATTAAAGTAAGTCACAATTATATCATAAATATAAATATGTGAATTATAAAAAATATTTTAAAGATTTAATTAATGTAGTGCTAACAAAGTAAGTATACATATATTTATTACACGTAGATGAAAAAATATATAAAAACAATTATATCAAAAAAATAAAGTTTTAGACTGTATTTTTTTGTATGAAGTATGAGCTAACAATTCACATTAAAATAATAAAAATAATTAGTAGTTATATATTTTTAGAATTATTATAAAAAAAAATTTTTGGATTCTAATTTGGATTCTAGAACCTAAACCTCGCTATTCTGTCTATTGTTATAATGTATGTTTTAATACTGAAAATTTACAAATATTATTATTGTGTTGAAAAAAATTTTAATACTAAAAAAAATTGCTTTGTAAAAAAAATATCATAACTGACTTAAATCTACGTGTATTTATATTAGTATAAATCAAGTTTAATACTAAATTTGTACAAAGATAATGTAAAAAATCATACTATAATTAAAAAATATATTTTTATATATACGTAGCACAAACAATCGGGTGGATATTCAACAATCTGATTTTTTTATAAAATTCAGCCGTTTGAACATATTTAATTTTAGAGTAATATGATACCTCGTAAATTTCTTAAATTAAATTGAAAACTTTCGGATAATTTATACAACTTTTATGTACTCTCCATTGATTTTTCTACTAGTACGATAGAACTAAAAGTTTATATTATTTGCATTTTTTACTATGCTATCATAAAGTGTAATCATAAAAAAAATTAACATTTTATGGTACATATTATTTTAGATTATGATTTCCCTATAAATCTAGGACCTATCGTAGCATAATAATAATGTGCATTCACTACATAAAGCTAGAAGCATTTTCACGTGAAAAACTATTATTTACATTAAAGCAAACTAATTTAATTGTATATTAGCATATATGTGTTGAAATCCACCGACACCTTTTTCCGACATTTTCTAATGGAACAGACAAATTCGACGCGAATCTCTGGAGAATTCTTTCCGTGCACTGAGCAAATAAACATTGCACACGAAATCCACTTACGTGAATCATTTCTCAACACAAGAGCTTCGCTGGAAACTCATCAAACAGAACAAATTACTATTCAAAGTGTATTAAAACTGAATGGAATAAGCGATTTTTTCATAGCCGTGCAAACTGAGCTCGTTGTTATTATTCCGCTTGTTCGCATCTGTTTTTTTCCAATTTTGTATGCACTACTCAACTAGGTAGGATTATTTTGCAATTACTAGAAACTTTCCTCTTTCGCAACGGTAAACCCCCGGGCGGGAAATTGCAATGTCCTATAGCTAAAGATATTGTAGTAGCAAATCTCGTTTCAAACATTTTGGTTATTGAATTATATTTATAAGAAAAAAAATTATTATCAGGTTTAAAAATATAAATAATTTATTTGAAAAAAGGTTTACACCCATAAAGTTCCTTGTTAACTTACAAAATTAAATTTGAAGAGAAATTATACTGTAACGAAATCGAATTCTTATAATTACAATTTTTTTAAATATAAGATTATTTCATACTATTAAACAGATCTTTGAAAAAGAATGGCCAACCAGGTGAGACCTCTTCGTGTGTTGATTAATAACAAGTAAAGAAGGTATTGAGAAAGTAAAAAATGAGAAATATTTATTTTTTTAAGGGAACTTCAAAATTAAAAAAAAAACTTTTTTATAATAAATACTTATTTAATACAAAACAGTGATACTAGTTAACTATATATTACTTTATATTACATATTAAAACGGTTGTGCTTCAATGTTTTAATTTAAGACAAGCATTTTATGATTAATTCATACTCGAGCGATATTATATATTAATTAGTATGCCATGTACGTGATAATAGAAATATAACAGTGAGTTCATTAAACGAAAATCTGAGTAATATTTAGTAATAGTTTAAGGTTAATATATTAAAGTTAAATGTAAGAAGTCAAATGTAATAATAATAAGCAGTAATTTCGTATTGTAAGAATAGAACTTACAATAAATAGATTTAAATATGTATAAATTACATAATGAAATGTTAATGAACATAATTAAATAATCAAATAAGACAATACCTATATATAAAACAATTCATATTTTTATAATAAATAAATATATTATTAAACATGTTGTATATAATAAATTTAAAAAAATGGAATATCTTCACACACACACACTTTCTTAGAGATTTATCGAGCTTTATAGTTTTCAGTATTTTCCGGCGAGGCAAACTAAGGTAGTGTATATCCACAATTAAAGTTTAATTTAGCAGCGACGAGAAAATCCTCGCGACGGAGCTTTCTCTCTGCAAGTGTAGAATTAAACCCGAAAGCTCTACAAGGCAGGAAGTGCGACACCCTTCAACAGGAAATGAAGAAGAATGTCGAGCAATATCAATAGGAAATGGATACGTGGCTAGGGGGACACGGACACATACAACTCATACTATATACACAACATAAACAAGTTTTCAAATTTTCTCTTGAATGGAAAATTCACTAACCGTCACAAATTTTACAATAAAAATCATAACAAATTAAATAATATTAAAGTTTCACTATATTTTTTTCAGTTGATACAATTTAAATTTTATTCTTTTCAAAGTTCATCTGAGATTTCCTACATAAAAAAATATTCCTTAATAATATGAAAATTTATGTTTATTAAATATGTTTAAAAAAAACTAATTATTAGATTTTTAAACATATTTATCGCTTTTTATATGTATGCTTATCTAAAAAAGTTATGGGTATTATCTGTATAATTAATTTAAAATTCATTTCAACTATCATTTTGGACAAATAAAGTAAATGCTAGCTTGTCTCGAAAATAAGGAAAAAAGCGTTAATATTTGTTAATATTTCGCGGACCACCTATTAGCACATCCATCCCGTGCTAAGTACCCGAAAAAAAATCTTTGTTTGGAAAAGATGCGTGATATACAATGCTTTCTACTCTACGCAAAATAAATATTGATATTTTTACTTATTTATTAATGATCGCCGATAGTAGTCAGTTTCAGTTTTAAGGCGGAAACATATTTCATATGTGTGTTCAAGAAGCAAAGCAGTTGGCCCATCAACATCCACATCTGCAATTCACCAGAGCTAACTCGAATCTTCAATATAGAAGATGTGACACTTGGTCACATAAGCCAGACGGGCAAAGAGAGGGAAAGACAGACGGAAGGAGAACCTCTAGAAATTCAACCCTAAAGAAGCACAACACAAGACAAATTACAGCCGATAATAATTCAACTCGACACTCCGGCGAAAACTCCTTGACTTTCAAGAGCTGCTATTTCGACTCCGCCGATTAACGGCAGCTACATTTTAATTTATATATGGTTTTTATATATGCCTATTAAAATAATCAGCTTTTCCGGCGTTTATTTTATCTGCATATTCTTACCCATTCGGACTTAAAACCCGAAGTTTGCTATACTATTTAATTAGGAAAATAAATCATTTTAATTAAAAAATACTTGTATGACAATATCGCGCCTAAAATTAATTCTAAAAATCAATTTACTGCTGAGAAAATTTACACCCTCAATAAAAAATTGTTGATAAAATAAATAGATAAATAATAGTTTTTATTATAACGAATAATTTTAATTAAAATATTTTAAAAGTCACTATCCACATAATCATTATATAAGTAGCAAGATTATATTATTTAGATATAAAACTAAACAAATCATGTCAATATGTAACGCATAATTAAATACTATTATATGTATTACATAAAAAAAATAGTTTCATTGTGTATTTGTATTTTTATTGTTTCGACTGTTTATTAACTGTTAATTTAGAATTGTAGATGTAAAAATTTTTTGCAAGATTTCTATATCAACGAAATACTCAAAAATATGTTTTATTATAATATATTCATAATTTTGTGCTGTATAATACATTTTGAACTTGTTCAAAGCGCGTTTTATACTTATAACAAAAATGAAATGTCAATATTTTATTTGTATTACTGTATATGAGACCCTATAATTCCACATCAGAAAGCGTCGTTTATTAAAAAAGACGCAATATTTATTGACCCTTAAGAAAAATCCCAATTTAAACAAAACGCAATATGCCAGAAACCATAAAATATAAAACCTGCACAATACTTTCGAATACGTTACAATAGACATTTATCATTGTAGTCAACCACTAAATCCTTTCCAAAAGACTTGGATTCGAATCATATGAGAACCCTAGCTCCAATTTGTATTGTGTCTTAGAATTAGTAATATTATAGAATTTAAATTTCGATCACTCACACAGATTGGGTTTTCCTATATCCTCCTTATCTCACAGATGAATATCGTGATAGGTCGCGTATAGTGACATCTATTGATTGTAACCTGCAATAATAGTTAGAAATGATTAAAAGATATGTCACTAATATACACACAGGTTTGCTCAATTATACAAAAAATAATAAACATTTAAACATAATGAAAAAACATAGATAAGCACTTTAAACTTTGGCGATGTGCATAAAAAATTCCATTCCTGCTCGAAAGTCACTCCCAAGTCATCGACGAAACATTTCTGCTTAAAATACCTGCACCTAAACTGAAAGAGTTCCGTTGGGCCAGGGGATTAGGAAAATATAACAACGTGACACTTGGTCGATTGTCAATCAACCACTTCCACAGCGACTCCATTCTGTAAAAGGAATGAATCTGAATTTGTAACAATACTCTCAAGCATATAATAAGTATTTCGAATTATTATTTAACACATGTATGTCGTTAACAAAGAGTAGATGACCCAAATAGGATCCCTGCGGTACTCCAGAGTGAACGAAATAATTATTAGATCAACAATATCCGTAGCTCATTTAACAATTGAAGATTTACTACAATAAAAAATAAGGACTTTAATTTAAATGAAATGTTTCACTTGTAAAAAATGTTGCGGCCAATTTTTTTTAATATCGAAATGTGAAGTGCATCAAAACACAGTTTTAATAAAAAATACTATAAGAAACGACATTCATTTTAGGAATACCTAATAGTATTATTTACAGGAAACTTTCAGTTTTATATTTATAAAAAATAAATATGTAATATATTTTATTTAAATATTGCCTCGAATAATTCTAATTGATTTTACAAAAGCGTAATTCAAATACTTTACAGCTGAAAAAGGTCAATAAATTATGTAGTTGTATCTGTAGATACACATACATATTACATATACATGTGTATATATACGGTCCCCTGTCCACTCAAGGATCAGGTCGATGTGAGTCGAGTGTCAATATTGACCGCGGTACCAACGGTTTATTTCCTATTTGTCCACAAGCGAAACTCGCCGATATTGATTGAATTATTGCCCTTAATTTGGCGTATAAATTTCATTCCCTTTTTATACACACGCCCAGATGTGCCCTCCGTTAACTATTTATTTTCCTTCTGCAGTTATTATTTTTGCTATTTTCTACTAAAATCCTGAATTTAGGGACTCAATGCTTCACATTAAGTTCTCTTAGGAAAATATAACGCTCGATTATTTTTATATACTACGTGAGTAACGAAGTTTTTTTAAACGCCTTTAATAAATAAGTAATGTACCTATAAAATTAGATTTTGTAAATAATTATCACAATATAACTGGAATTCAATAAAAAATGAAATAATAAATTATTTTTTACAAATAATTTGAATAAGAATGTATTTAAACACTTTTTTGTAATATTTTTCAAAAGTATATATTTTTTTAAAAACGATTTCGCTTTTAAATACAACTAAATTAATAAAGTATGTTTTATATAAATTTAACGATTTATGAGAGAAAGAATATAAATGCTAATTTTACATGTTTTATAAGAATATGCCTACTTAGGCATCATATATTAATATTGAATACATACCGCGTTATCTGTTTTCCCCTATGATAACGGTATATATTACACACGCGTGTATTATACATACATGTATACGACACCGGGTAACATTTTTTTTGTGTGTTTAGTTATTGAACACTATTGATTTTTTCGTACTGTTAAAAAGCTCAAATGTCGACATGGCCCCTAATTAAATGAACACGCGTTTAAAACACGACAGTAAGTTTCCACGCTCAGAACGAATATTTATGAATATTTAACGCCGCTTTAACTATTATATTTGATCCAATTTCGTGTCGCTGTTATAAGTGAAATTCTGTGTTGTTATTTTATTTATTGATTGATAGCAAATTATTGCCGTATCACGCTGTCAAGCGCAGTTTGAGTCTTAAATTGAAATACTGCGGTTTCGTCGCGGAAATCGCTCACCATGGACAATTTCGTAAACAATTATCCTATTCGTGTGCGAAGGCTGGGAACGGGTTATTGTGATGTTTGTTTTTGATAGCAAGGATATTTAATAATATTTTGTGTTTTATAAAACGACAAAGTAAAGTACAAAATGCTTATATATTTAATTATTTAAAATATATATATACAATATATTATTCACTATTAAAATATTTCACACAGAAAGACTACTTTATAACTTTATAAAAAAAATACTAAAGTGGCTCCTATTCATTAAAAGGGACACAAAGCTTTAATAGATAATTATAGGCCTGTATCTATTTTATTAGCACAAGGCCAAAGTATTCAAAATCAAAATTAATAAGTATGCTTCAAACCATATCAAATACTAATTGATTGATCAGCAGCATGGTCCTTTTTTTACTACTGTGACGCTATTTTTAGCCAAAAATCACGAATTTGTAAGAACGTGCAAGTCAGATCGCTATCATTGTGCAAGATCTAAAAGTTATTTGCTTATAGTTCTGGTATTTTTCTTCACGTAAACGGCGTACAACTGTTTTTGCTTTTTTATTTCCCACACGACCTTTCAGTAAGAATTGGTAATGAATTACATCGGCATAATGGAAAAAATAGTAACAAGAACCTTGATAGGCAATCGAACTTAGCGTGATTTTTTGGTATTGGCTCTTTAGGGCGCTTTTGTTAAAGCGACTCATTGTAGAAAATTCAACACTTTTTGAAAAAATCTCACGCCCATAATATAAGTCAAAATGTCCTGTACGTAGATATTTACTTCTTTAGAAATCTCTCTAATAGTGATTCGACGATTACTAAGCACAATTTTCTTACTCTTCACATTTTCAGTAGTTGATGTGCTAGACCGTCCATCTTTCTCATCAATTTCGTCATCTTCAGAACCCTCTTGGTAACGTTTGTAAAATTCATAAACTCTTCGTTTGAACATAGTATATTCGTCAAAAGTCTTCTCCAACATTTTCTCAACTGTATATCGCTTTTTAATATTTTTAAAGTGAAATTCTATTTCATAACAAAGAAATCGTTGAGCGTGACAAAATGCATCATCAATACTTGGCTGTCTAGCATGACTGACAAATAACATGGGCATCGCAAACAGTAATAATATATCAGCTTAACTGAAAATTAATAGCGTATGAAATGTAAAAATATTGCTCTTAATGAAACTAATTAAGAAATGTGATTTATCACACCGAATACTCTAATATTGCTTACGTGTAAAGCGAATATAAAAATAACAATGTGTCGTATACAATTTTATCTTAAACGTAATATACACAAACTGACAACCCTTGATCTTAGGGTGCCCAAGTCAGAGTAGATCGCCGTTTGCCCGGCTTAACTAAAAGAGACATGGTAAACTGGTGTACGGGCATTTTGTTAATATTCATGATGGTTTTAAGTGCGGCGTTATATTTTACGGCAAAACTGTTGTGCGAATATGACATCAGTTATCTGAGCGTGAAATTAAACCCGACCGGGGAGGGCAGAGCTTGTGTACATTATTATAATTTCAACGTTCGGAAACAGTCGATTGTGGTGCAGACAGGTATTACACTCGAACTGTTTTGAGAGGTGTCTCAGCAGGCAAACTGACAAGCTAATTTTTAAATAAATAAAAAAAATATAATGTTTCAATAATACATTGCTTCTGTATCTTTCTTTGTACAAAAATAAAATTTTGTGCTATGCGTCGCTTTTCTTCATATAGGCATGTTTTATCTTGTACCGATTTTCAGGCATTTCTTCTTAGCTTAATTTTTTTCTAATCCCTGTCTGAATTCGTTTTTAAAGCATTCTGCACATATTCGCTAGCTGCTAGTAAATATTTTTGATTTTCTGATAATTAATTCTTGCCGTTCTGTCCTTTAGCTCCGCAATATTCTATTTACTTTTTTAACAGATAATCCCCGAGACACAATTTTGTCTTTGCAGACCCTCACATCTTCCACTGTCTTTGCCTTCTTTTGTTAATCAAAGAAAACACGACTATTATTTTTTACTGCCGAATTAAAATATTTCGTATAAAATATGCTTTCAGAAAATATGTCACTACGGTGGCTAATGTTTATATTTATTTGTAGCATAGAAATTGTTAACGCGTACCTATTATTATTTATTCAAGAAATTATATTATGATATTAAAAAATATATAACTGCCATTTTCGGCATTCGGTTCACAAGGTAAAAAAAAGCATTACATAAATTGCAAATAAATTATTTGCTTTTGAAGAGAAACTAAACATATATCGTGAAAAAATACAAACACAAATGCTGCGTAATTTCAAACCCAAATAAAAGCTAAACAAGATGGTATTGACATTTCTGCAGTAAAATATAATATAATTTCAAATTATTTAGCTGCCTTATCCAAGGAATTTGCATCAGATTTCAGGATTTAAGAAAAAGCAAGAAATGTCTGGCACTCGGAAACATAAAATATTGAACAACTAGCAGCATTAGGATTTGATTATGCAACGTTATTTGATAAATTCATCAAGCATAAAAATAATATGAATCTGAACGCAGTTTTTAAAGAAAAAAAGAAGACAAAAGATAATGCTAAATTTTGGAAACTGATACCTGAAAAATACATGACTACAAATTGTGCCCACCTACTGCTCACATTATTCGCCTCAACGTATTTTTGTGGACCATTTTATTCGTAATGAAATATACGAAGAACATACATATTTATTTATTTATTTATTTTAGATTAAATTAAGACCATCGTGGCCTAACAGATTACCCCAATGCGCCACGATGGTCGAAAACAAATTTTAAATTTACAAAACAAAAAAAAACGTATATATACATAAATAGAACAATACTTAAAAATAATAAACATAACAAAAAATTATAAAATATCTAAATTAAATTATACAAACTGGATCAGCTTCTCATAGCTAACATTAAACAGGTCAATATGTAATGCCAGCGTATTAAGGAGCCTGATGGCCACAGCTATAGGCGAGTCGGAAAGTGCGGACGTCAAAGCCCTAAAGGCCATCAAAAGAGGACGCGATCGTGATTCTCGAAAATGTTCCGGAACCCAAAACCGGAATTCTTCAAAAATAGCTGGATTGTCGACAGCACCTTTTAGTAATTTAAAAAAATGCTTAGCGACATACAAATTTCTGCGAGAGCTCAGCGAATCGTATCCCAACACTCCTAAAAGAAAGGCACTGGGATATATGTACGGATAATAACCAAATGTCCTTTTGTAAAGGTATCTTAAATACATTTTTTTGAATTTTTTCTACTAAAAGAGAATATTTGGCTATTCGGGGATTCCAAATTATAGATCCCGATTCAAGAATGCTACGAACTAAGGCGTCATAGAGGATGCGAATAACTGACGGATCGTCAAAGTGAAAGGCATTCCTCATAACAAAGCTGAGCATCTTGGAAGATTTATCACAGACGTCGTGTATGTGTAGAGTGAACCTCCATTTGCTCTCGAAAGTGATTCCGAGATCTTTAGTGAAAGTTTCTCTAGTCAAAATGTTACCACCGAGATGGTAGAAATAAGCTGATGGCGAACGGGATCGAGAAAATGACACCGTATGGCACTTTCCGACACTAAAGGGCAGACGGTTAACGGAAGCCCATCTCCACAGAGAGTCTAAATCACTTTGTAGAGAGAAGGAGTCCACAACAGATCGAATGCATTTATATAATTTTAAATCATCTGCGTACAGAAGAAAACTTGAATTTGTAATTGCTGTATTTATGTCATTAATAAATAACACAAAAAGCAGAGGGCCCAGATTGGATCCTTGAAGAACCCCCGAAGGAGTAAAATATTCTTTCGACAATCGGCCGCCATTGGTTACAAACTGTCTACGATTGCTTAAATAACTCGAGAATAACCGAGTTCAATTATCCGAGCAACCGAGGCTCGACAATTTTTTAATAATATCCTATGACAAACATTGTCAAAAGCTTTCTCAAAATCTGTATACACGACGTCTACTTGAATTCCCGCATCGAGAGAAGTTGTCACCGTTTTGGTGAACGACAGAAGGTTAGTAACAGTGGAACGGGCAGGACGAAACCCGTGCTATTGGTCTAACAAAACTTGCCGCAAGTGATTATAGAGATATTTATGAATAATTATTTCAAATAATTTAGCAGGAGCTGACAACACTGCGACTGGTCTATAATTCTTTATATATAATTTGTCACCCTTTTTATGAATAGGTGTGACTTTTGTGCATTTTCATAGATCAGGAAATGATGATGTCTTGAGAATCAGATCATAAATACATTTTAGAGGAGCAGCGAGACTGACTTCGCAACCCTTCAAAATAAAATCGGGAATTAAATCAGGTCCAGAAGAACTTTAATTTATTAAATCCGTATTTAAGATCTGAGTGCTCAGTTTCTTTGATGGTCAGTACTGAAGACCAAGAACGTGAAGAAGGAAGCGACTGAGCAGAAGGCGAAAAATATTCCTCGAAAACAGAACGAAAATATTGCGCAAAACCGTCAGCAATATTTTGTGAACCGTCCAATGTTTTATCGTCGAGGTTCATCACTTTCGACGTCGACTGAGTAGCGCGTTTAGTGTTAATGAATTTCCAAAACACTTTGGGATCATTAATTATTTGTTTTTGGCAACTTTTGTAATGATTACGATGACAGGAAATTATCAAACACTCTTAATGAACGAAATTCCTCGAGAGCAGATGGATGTCCCAATCTCTTCCATAACTTGTGAAAGGCGTGCTTTCTTTTTAGCAATGAGATGATCTCGTGAGAAAACCATCTAGGATATGACACGTCAAGCACTCGAGGGCGCTTTCGAATAAAGAGCTGAACCTCATAGAAGTGTGTCTCAAAATCAAAAATTACATTATTTTTTTAATAAATGAATATAAATGGTTTTGAATATTTTGAATACATTTGTATTTTTGTGTATTTATATTTATATATTCCTTTGTTGTTCATGAGCGATTTGGTCTAAAACTGTAGAGCTGCATAGGTGTATGTAATGTATGTATGTATAAACATATACAGTAAAAAAAAAATAATATAAAATAAAGTAATAATTATTTAAGTCTTATTTTTACATCATTATATTATGCTGCGGCCCATGTAACATAGCAAACATCTCTATTTGGCCCGGAGGAAAAAATGGTTGTGTATGACTGATTTTGTAGCTGAAAATGTATTTATTACAGTAATGGTAAACATGGAATTGGGAAAGTTTTCAGTGCCTTAAATTTAAAAGCTAAACAGTATGTTTGACTGTACTTTTGTATTATTATTCTAGTATTACACATCTAAGTTTCTAATAACAATGAATCTTAGCAACGCCGAATTGTTTCGCTAATATTATTATAAAAAATATTAATGTGAAGCAATGACCTATACACAATGTTTTCACAACGCGTCGTTAGTTTCAATAAATGTTACGTTAGTAATATATTGCAAATATGATCTGATTAGACGACGAATTAGTCTTCCCGGCTACGGATCTGAAATTAAATCTTTTCTACGGAGCGGAGCAATCTTAAAAAATACAATTTTCAACATGCAAAGATTCCTGCACCGACGTCGACTAGATGAAAATGTTGCGAAAAAAAAGCTAATTCGCTTTGACAACACTGACGTTAACTTCCAGCGCAGCCGGGCAAAGGCTTCCAGATGAGAACGGGGAGCCGTTTTTGTACTTTGTGAGCCATGTAAAAATCATCTGATAAGATATTATTATTTCTGCTATACTTAAGTCGCGATGTAGTCTAGGTATAGACGCGAATTTTGCGGCTGCACTCGTCGGTAATATAATCTGACGGGATGCAATATGGCAACGAAAGGCTTTGACTCTTTGAGAAACGGAAAAATTAATATTACATATTTTTAATATTTCATACATATATCTAGTGATTACACTTCTTCAAATATTTATCTGGTTGCCAGATATGATCTTGTTCTCATTATCACTTTGAATTAAACAGTATCAATCAAATTGTAAAAAATAAAATATATGCTTAAAAACAATAAGCTTAAAATTCACACAAAACCACTCAATTTTATTTTTCTCGGCGTGATGTCGTAAATTTAATTATTCACAAACAAAAAGAGTTTCTCCGGTATACGCTTGATTTCCATTTTTTGCAATTCTCTAATAATGTTTCAAGAAAAACATTTATTATTAAAATATACAACAATGCCTCCGCCTTTCATCAAAATTTTTCAACACGGTTTTATGGCCTTTTCCATTGATATTTTCACGACATATTTCTTTGCTGGATTGTTTTTGCACAATTCAGACTGGGTACCTTTATTCTTGTTTGTTTTTTCTTAATACATATTTAAATAACAAATATAATATATTTATTACACCACCAGTCTATAAAAATGTCACCGCATTACTGGCCTCTTTTGGTTTAGTAAATAGTATTTGACATTTTCATTCCGAGATTCTGTGACAAAATCAGTCTGGGAAGACAATGGGAAGGCAGCTAATTATTGAAAATACCACTCCTAGTTATGTAATGGAGTAATTGTACATAAAAAAATTGAGGAACATTGTAATTACATATTAAAATAAAATAGTATAAACATATGTTTATTATCTAGAATAAAAAATATTAAAGTATAAACACAAAAAAATTACAACTGTATTATATCGCCCCATTTTAATTAGTAGTCTTAAATAAAAATAGATTTACTAGTTGTAGAAATATGATTGATAGATTGGAATGTTCAAAAAATATTAAAGATTAATGTTTTAGTATTTTTATATAAGTTAGAAAATAATATGTTACCAGGGTATTTAAATAAGTATTTAGTAATATTTAACTTTTGAGAACCCTAAGGTACGATAGTTTTATTTTATTATATTACAATTATTGCGACAGACAATAAATGGCGAGATGATTTTACCGAGTGGTTGTGGAGAAGCTGGCGCAGGTATGATGTCCGTGGAAGGTCCTCAGTGGTCTAGCTAGACTGTTATTGCTTAGAGCATATAAACGAAATTCATTTTTAATTATAAATTAGTAGCTATGTCGCACGACTTATCTTGTTATACCACTCATCCTTGAAATAAATAGATTTCAGATAAAAACCCGAAAGAGGAATATATATCGCGGTTATTGCGAGTATTTTAAATTACTTGTATTTTTGTCATTATTTAATTTCGCTTTTTATTCCATCATTGGTCCACCATTTGAATAGCACTGATTTAGAAGACAATGTTTCAAAACAATCAGCAGCCATACAAATCACAAATTACATTTACAGTTTTACGACTCCCTCTTTTACTCGTATGTTATTTTTTCAACCCTGTTGTAGCGGAAATTTGTTTGGGAAGCAGAAAGTTAAGAAACCTTAATAATTGCTAATAATTAAATACTATCTAAAAAACATTTATTTCAATCGTTTCTTTTATGTACATGTTTCAGTGTCGCAAAATGTGGCGCCTCCAATTTATCGATTGTATTGTGTAAATAAAAAAGCAATTACTTTTAATTACAAACAATTAAGTTTCGAAGGGACACCCTGCTGAAATAAATTCGGATTAATATATATGAACCAGTTGTATGGTCTCTTTGAATTAACTAATTAACCACTGTCTGAAGTTTTTATTTCGTCTATAATAAAAATCATAAAAATGAAGTATTTTTATTTATTATGTAATATAATATATTACATATCAGAAAAGTTATAATTTAAAATAAATGAAAAACTATTTTTTTCAATATATAGAGCTACATAAGTATTCTTATAAAACATTTAGGTACATTTTTTAATATAAAATGAAAGTCTGGAAATTTAATTATATTCCATGGACCGATACTTAAAATTAAAATTCGAATTGATTTCTAAATTTTAGTAAATAATTGAAAAATTCTTATATTTACACCAAAATATATAAAACATATATAATAATATTATATTAAATAAAGAAAGAGCTGTTTAAAATATTTATTATTATGCAATATGTCGATAATAACTAAAAAAAAAATTTTATAATATTCACATTTTATGTTATTGTATTATGGATTATATAAAAATAAAACATATGTATGTTATAAATGCTAGACGAAATGCTCCAAGATAATGAATTGAACATATACAATCAACTATCGACATCTCACGATTAAAACATATAACTAATTATATATTAATATTTATAAAACATTATATTATAAAATAAAATATTTATCATTATTTAATATTTTTTATTTGTTTAATTACATAATTTGTATTTGCTAAAAATATAATATAAAAACTTAGTGACACCTATGAGTTTTTAAGAAAAATTATATAAATAGTTATTTAAAACTACCTAATTTATACAATAAATTTATTATTTAGTTTGTATAATATATAATTTAATCTAAATTTCTTGTGAATTTTAAAGGTTTAAGACTTTACTAAATGCTTTTATTATGCTAAAAATATATTATGTACTAAAATATGAAAAAAATATAGTAAAATTAATTTTAACAATTTGTAAAGTAAATAATCATATATATGTATGTTACTAACAATAATTTGATTAATAATATTATACACAAAATTGATTATAATATAATATACTAACAAAAACAAAACATTTTTAGGTCATTGTATCAAAAAACATTAATTGAAATTAAAATTAATTTATATTTTATTATATTATTTAATTTTCATTGTAAATCTAAATATTTTTATTTTTATAATTAATATTATTTTATGATTTTTGTAGTGTAGAATAATAATAAAAAATATTTGAATAAAATATTATTAATAACAATATCGCCATTATATTACAGAATAAATGTACATTAGAACATAATGAATTTATATTAATATATTATTTATATTAACATTTTATAATGTAAATCATCATATAAAATCTCAATAAACACTAATTAAATTCTCATTAATGTTTAAAACAATAATTTAATTAAATATATTATCTAACAAAATGTATTATTTCAATCATTGCCTATAATATACAAACATTAGCAAAATGCAAAAATTGTTGGTAAATGTATACAAAAAACATTCATTAAAATTAAAATATATGAAATTATAAAGAATTTATAATGTAAATCTAAGCATTGTTTTTTTTATATATATCAATATAAAAAATATTAAATATTTTATGATTTTTTAGTTTAAAATAATCAAAAATTATATAACTATAAAATAATATTGGTTACAGGATACATATGCTTTAGAATATAATAAATGAATATCTAATTTATACTAGCACTTAACTAATAATAAATTAAATCATCTTATTAAATCTCAATAAAGACTATCTAATTTATCATAAATGTTAATAACAATAATTTGTTCAAATATATTTTTTATAACATACATACAAACCTAAATTATAAAAAAACAGACTTTTGCGCCTCATTATTTTCATGGTAACGTATCAAAAAACGAATACCATCTTTCATTGAAATTGTTGCCTTTAGTAACATTCATTTTATACTTTGATTTAGCAATTTCAATTCCCTCTTTTATATTCAACCTTACTAATGATGTAAATTCTGTATCGATTACTCTCACGGACTCAAACTGTATTCTGTGCTTACGGTTATTTTTATCTTTTATGTGTTTAGCTAATGCAGTTTTATAATATCGTTTCCTAAGGTCTCGTTCTTCTTGTTTATTTCTTGTATTTATCGGTCTGTAGGATTGTCCATTGTAAACATAATCACAATTACCACATTCAATACAATATACACCCGGTAGCTTAGTTTTATCAAAGTCATGCAATAAAGGATGTAAGTATTTTTTTAGTGTGTGTATTGATACAAACACAAATTCTATTCCATTATCAGACAGAACTTGACCAATTTTTTCACTTATTTTATCTATATATGGAAGTAGAATATATTTATTTTCTTCTAAGGCTTTTTTTTGTTTAAATTTCTTAGGCATTGGAACACATGTACTAGTGTTAACAGTTTCATTTAAATCTTTGTCATCTATTTCACAAATTCCATCGACACGCAGGTTATTATCTTTTTTAAAAACCAATATATCCATAAATGTAACTTCAAAATCATGTTCAATTGATGCAGTTAGGCTTTTATATTTATTTTTAACTTTATTGTATATAGTGCTCACACAATCTACGTTCACAATAAGAAAGAATTCATTGTCATTTAAAAACCAATATTTAACCTCTGACTCAGATTTAAATAAATCTATTACACTGAATAAATACAAATCAATTAAACCATAAATCTGTTCATTTTCTACCATTAAATTAATTGCATTGTTCCAATCTATCTGATAATGATTATTACGAAAATTAAAATATGTGTATTCTAGACATATATTTATCAAGTTTTCATCATCTTTAAAATACTTTAATACTAAGTTTTTCATAATATCTAATGTCTCTTTTATAAAAATGGAACTTTCCGATTTAAATTTGATTTTAAGTTTAACTATTTCATATATTGAAGGCAAATCAATTTTTCTTAGTTTTTGATAAAATTCACGTGGAGTTTTAACATATGAATTACTGTGTATTTCAGGTTTCATCTTTTTAATTAAAAATCTTAATAAATTCAAAACTAACGTATCAGATAAATCTACAGAAAGACTAAATGATAAAGTGTCTTTGACGTTAGCCAAACCATATAGTCTCGGATGTTGACGAGAAATTAAATTAAAATCTTTTGGTAAAATTTTCTGAGTACATAATTTTGTTATTTTTTTAGCTATTGGTTCCAAAATAGTATTTTTTTTAAGAAGTTCAAAATTAAAACTTTCAATTATATTTATCATTTCTTCATAATAGAAGTCGGAATCCACTACAATAGGATTGTTTTTATCTTCTTTCCTACACAATATAATGATCTTATCTTTATTCATAAGGTTCTGAAGAGCTTTTGCCTCCGTTATTGATATGTTATTGACAATTTTTTCCTTCCTTAAAATTGTGATAATCTCACGTCGAATTTCATCAGCATTTTTGTCGTTTATCAGGAGATACTCTTCTATTGCACAAGCCAATTCTTCCATTACACGGGATACAGAACTATGAATTAATTCAAAATTCATACCTCTACTCAAAATTAATTCTTCGTGTTTATTTAAAGATAAATTTGAATAGTTTATCTTCTCATTTAAATAAGGAAATTCTTCATTATTCACTCCAAAATAAATATCCATTAAATTATTATGATTCTTCTTGTTGACCTTTTCCTTATAAATTTTGACAATTTCTTCTTTAGAACCAACCACGACTTCATAATCTTCTGGCTTAAGAACTTTTTCCAATTGTGCATCCATTTCAGTCAAGCTATTCTGCAATTTCGAACAATTGCTATTTTCTAACTCAATCACAGCATTTAATATGTCATTGGAGGCATCCCTCAAGATTTTATTTATTTTTTTAGAATCGTAGGAACACTTTAGTTGAAAGTCGTTTGGAACTACATTATTTTTAACACAATCTTGAAAATACTTTATTTTATATCTCTTCTTTAAAAATTTAATATGATCACATAGGAAGATTCTAACCAAATTAAATTTATCAGCACTGTATTTAGAAACAATACACGTTTTCAAGGTATTTTCGTATTTTTCAAACTCAATATTAAAAGTTTGTAACTGCTGCTTATACACGTCTTCAGTATCCATGGTTGTTTTGTGACTATGGCAGAACGGTGCAGAAAATACAAACTTGATTATTTTATCACGCGTTGACCTTGAATGCGAATAGACAGAGTGGTATTGGCGAAAAATGTTTTAGGATAAAATATTTAAATATAATATGTTACATCTGTATCCATATATCTAAATACCAAATATATGAGATCGTCGAAATTATGACACCATGCGATTTTACTGAAAAGTAATACCTATAATGCAAAAATTCTGTTTTCACATTTTTTTAAAAAAGTATTTGTCACGATAATATGTCCTTAATAGTGCCAAAACAATCTGATCAATTTAGATAAAATAATCTAAAACCTTTTTATAAATCCAATCTTATGTGTTCCTAAGTATTTTACGCACATACAGATAAATTTTAAATATGTATTGGATTACTTGTATGTATTTTAATTAACCAATATGATATCTGTTAATTAAAATACGTTATTTACTTTAATTAACAAATATTGTTTTAAATACATTTTAATACAGACACAAATTTGTTAACAAACCAATTTGTCTCTGTTATCACATGTTTCTATGAATCATCACCACTTGTATCAATGCATGTGTACGTGGTAGTATAATATCACAAATGCAGCATAAATATTTTTTTAAATAACGATTCGAATTAACATTTTAATTATTAAAACAATTACAAAATATTTAAATTTTACTTTTTTTTAAGTTACTTCCTAGAACATAATATATTTTTATTACTATTATCTTTGTCGTTTAGGAAGGCTGACATCCCATACCTTTCATTCAGCAAATCATCAAAATTAAACTGAATTAAAAATTGAACCGCATCAGCCCTAGTAACCTTCCCTCCCCAATAAAATCATTATAAAAAATATCTAATTATCAAATACTTGTACGGTAGCGGTGCTTGGACCAATTTATTTTAAGACGTGATTACAAAAGTTTGTAAATTGTTTTTAAATTACAACAGTTGAAATGCGCTCATATATTTTTTTGCAACATAAAGTTATTATGATATCGATACGTGATTTGTCGTTTGAGTCGAGACGCTGCGTCATAGTCTTCCTATCCTGGCTATCTTAAAAATTCAAGTCAATTCTTTTCCATTCAAGGTGACCGCTTGGCTGGAGCTGATCTGTCGAATATAGTGAAAGCGGCTGCATTCTCTGAACTCCAATTCGGCGTAAGCTACGCTGGATGCGAGCTCGTGGTCAAACTTTCATGAATTTCAAGTCGAAAGCGAAGTGGCAGATTTAAATGATATTTAGAAAGTTGAAGAGGAAACGATTCTCACTTACAGACTTTAGATTATACACGATCGGGAACATGGAATAATCCGGAAAAATCTTCTTGAGCAATTATTTGTGGCTAAGGACCGAATTAGAATCTCCGTTTTATCTGATAATATTTTATTAGAATAGTCTAGCAGATTGGCAAATGCTTTTGTCCTGGTTTACATAAATTCGGTAGCAGTGTAATTTGCAAATACCTCAGATAAACACGCGCATATTTTTTCGTTTTGTGCCATTCACAATAGATCTCGTTATAGCTCTAATTTCGATCGAAAAAAGATGCATTGCTAGACAATATTGCCGAATATTATTTGTATTCGCTACATCGTTTTATAAAAATATATTATATTATTATATTTACGAATTTTAACGAACATGTAAAGAAAAATTCTTAAAAATAAAATATATTGAATAATACACAAGATTCCCCGACTAAAAATATAGATAATCTATATTTAAGATATCACTAACAATCTATAGAATTCCTTTGCAAATATATTTACATTATTTCATTTTTATTTTATATAGTAAACCCTGCTGGAGCTCTTGTGATTGTTTACGAAGGCTTTTTAAATTATCATTTGTTTTATTATAATCGAACATTTTTCTTTGTATGTACGTTCCAGAGTTTCTTGCAGCACTGCTTTATGTATATTTTCGATAAGGTGTTTGATTGTAAGTTCCATATCTTCTTTTGATTTTAATGATATCAAGTCGTTCAATGATTTCGTAATTCCTTAATTTTTTTCAAGAAAAATCACGATGGCAACACTCACTTACTCACAGCTCTCGTACCGTAGTATTTGACATATGGTGTCGGTACAGCGGCGAACTGCCTTATCGACGGGCGGGGCTAGCAGAGTAGCGGGGCCGGCGACCGGCGATTAGCGATAGACGCGTGCCGGCGGTCGCACATTGCGCTGTGTCACTCGTTGCTGTCTAAGGTTAGTTCCGTTCGCTTGTCTAATACAACGTAAACACACCGCCTATTTATTTATCAACTTAAATCTAAATAGTCGCTCATGTAAAATCGATTTGCTCGATTTTATTCACGTTTACCGGCCTTTCGCAATGTTCGCGATGCACCCGTTGTTTATTTATGCGCCCCTTTCGATTCCGATTGGTTTACGGTCGTGTGAATTGACGCGTTTCTCCCTCGCGATAATGATTCGCGACTATATTGTGTAAACGTCGAAAATTATCGATATTTCACAACGCATGTGTCACCTGTCTCCCTGCAGTGTTTGTTCGCGATAATGTAAATATTGCTTTTTTTTAATTTGAGGTTAAATATTTATCATATTGTTGACTGTCAAAGTTGACGTTGGAAGATTTCAAATGACTTTTGGCCTTAACGATTATATTTTTGTCCATACTATCGATATATTTTTTACATATTCGATAATAATTAGTATACGACACTTTTTCATGGTCGCGTTTGTTATCGTTATGATCTATAATTCAATTTTGACAGATCGAACGCCGTCGTCATTTTCTATTTATCGTAAATTTTGTTAATCATTAAGAAAATAATGTATATGTTTATAAATATGTAGTACTCGTCATTAACGATTTCGCCATCGTAAATGCGTTAATTAATTAAACATTTCGTGTAATGACTCGCCGTTTGTCGGGCGAATAATTTATATTTTCCAATGGAACGATTCTCTCGTCACCTGTGGAAACGGTCGAATCTTCCTCCAGGGACTGGTTATTATTCGCTTACTTGATATCGTTGTCATACATAGTCATTATTGTCGTTTATAAGTATTTAATTTAAATATTTCACATAATCAAGTAACAGAGAACACAGCTCGACAATCTACAATGTTAAAATTAATTTTAATTTGTATTAATTTTTTTTTTCATCAAAAATTATATTTGCTATATCTAATAATATAATATTACGATGTTAATCGTCAATAGACAAACAAGTGACATTTACAACAAACATAAATTATTACATAGAAAACTTACGAATAAAGTTTTTAAGGTGCGTAATACTTTAATATCTGATTCGAAAAATAATGTTTTTAAAAACTTTTTCATATCCGCTCAAAAATGCTTTTTTCCACCTAAAACTGTTTCAAGGATATAAATGAGCAATGTTTGAAGAATACGGTGGTGGGTGAGAAAGGAGTTTCCAAGAAAATTCATTGAATTTTTCTGTCTTCTTGGATACATGAAGAAATGTGCTGTCTTGGTATAAAATTACTCTACTTTAATTAATAAGGGAATGTGTTTGTATGCTCTGAATCGCTTTTAAACAAATTATCTGACCACACTATGTCTGTCGTAATTATCAGCCTATACTCCAATAACTCATAATGGATTATGCCCTTCATATTCCACTAAATCCTGTTCTCAGGGTTGGAATTGCGGGTTGATTGCCGTCTAACCACTGCCTTTTACGTCGCGTATTCAATTAAAGGGTCCACTTCTCATTTTCAGCAACAATTCAAGTAAAAAATAAATCTTTCTATTCTAGAATCTTTAATTATTGCCATATTGAGATTCACTGCGCGAGGTTTTAGAGGCCGTTAATCCCACATTTTGAGAAACACTCGTTATTTTGTAATCGTCTGTCTGCGACTGGAGTCCGAGAGAGCGCCAGCTGTTCGTTCTCCGTCCACTTCCAAACATGGTTGCATGTTGGATCGGTCTGGTCCCTCCGGTGCTGCTGCTGCCTCCTCCCGCGTGGCTTTCTACAAAAAGGGACAAACTTTTCGAGCAGCTCGTTCGATTCGAATGGGAACTTATGCGGAGGCGTCTGCCACTTACGTGGGCCTGCCCATAACCGGCAGAAACGCATTCCGGTTCACCTCCTCGCGACGGATGCAACGCGCTTTCACGACGGCCGACTGCCTCTCGGAGCCTTGAGGGACCGCGAGAAGAAGAGGTGTCTAGTTACTAAAGTTCAAGAACATCCGACACCGAACGCTCCCCGGAAAATCCTAGCGACTCGTCTTCGGAGACGAGATAATCCTGCGAGAGAGATTCGAACTACCGGATTTGCTCACACCGAGTGAGATCCCGGATTTTTGACAAGCAAATTCCGCCGTTGCTCGTCGCTAAATGTTATATGAGCCATAATTATACGGAGTGCTTACCTCAACTCTCTTGAATATTTGATATTCCAGAGATACTCTAACTAGAGAGATTGGAATATATAGGACGCGTAGAAACTTAAATATGACGGTTTGGGCAAGCGAGTGATTAGTTAAGCCTTTGTTATATAAATGCTACGTGTGCCAATTTTTGTTTAATCGTAGATCAATTTTGATAAAATATTGAAATGTTTGTTGGCCGATAATATTTCCAAAAGACGTTAGATCAGCAGTTCTTAAACTGAGGTCCGCGTAGCCATTACCTTCTTTTTGACACTGGTTGTATCAATAAAAAGCAGTAAAAACATTATATGAAGTATCCCTACTAATAGTAAAAGCTGGAAAACTCCATAATATGGCAGAAAAACTAATGCATCCTGCTACACAAATTATAACGAATACAATGTTCCGGAGTTAACGAATTAACAACTGTGTGTATGAGTATTTTTCAACACAACGATTTTTACAAAAGAGCTCCCCAATGAAACAAGGCAGATTTTTCTAAACATTTTCAGCTTTTGGAATTATATTTCTTGTCCTTATTTTGGCAACAACCAGCTTTTTCGGTTTCGTTATACATTAAATCAACGTATAGAAACAAACTCAATATAGAAACGAACTTCAGATATTAATTTTCATTATGAAACAATTTCAAGGTTTACTTCTATTTTCCCTATAAAAAAATACTAATGCGTGTACTTGTAATTTTAATGTTAATAACATAAGCTTGGATTCAATTGATCAATAAAAAACACTACCGACTATTTTTGCCTGATGGCATCATACAAAATCATCCATGAAATTGCAGTCAATTTTTCCATCGAAGGGATGAAAATAATTCCAGGAGTTTTATTATCCACCGCTTTCACTGTTACGTCGTTAAAGTGGATACCTCCATTCTGGAATATAAATAGCATCCTCAGCTCATTTAACACTCTGGATTTCGCACAATTGCCTGTAGATATTTTTCGCTCAATCTTTTGCTACCTTGACGACGAACGTAGTGCTCCCATCTGACGCGTATGAATTTATTTTACTCTCATCAGAGCGTCATTCTTCCTAAATGAAAATCAGCTCAGCTTTTGTGTCGGATATTCCTTTATAATGTGTGTTAGATGCATTTCTTTAGTCAATAACTGTTTTTTGCCAGGTGTAAGACTGCATACACCTCCTTCTCTAAGTCACAAATGATGGCTGTTCAAAGTATGCATTACTATTAGTTTTTGTTAAAGCTTACAATGCTACATTTCGTGTATGCTTTAAATAACTAGCTAGGTGCATCGTCAACGAACAATATTTGACAGACAGTCAAAACAGTGAACGCCCCATGAATAATTCTGCAACGAATCTACTTAAAATGAGGCTCATATAAATTGGCAACAATATTTACCTTACATAAATTGTTTAAAATATAATACCGATTAAATATATACATTTTTATTATATATGTATATAAAATATACACTTTAATTATTAATTGTATAAAAATATTTTTTTTTATTTTAATACATGATATTGAAAATATAAATATGATTTTTTTCATATTTTATATCTTTAGATTGCCACGTTATATTGAACATTTATGATTTTTTTTAATATGGCGACTCCAGTGTACGTTAGGTGAACATTTTAAATACTTTGCCAAACATCGAACGGTAAGAGCATACAGTAACTATACTCCGTTTCTTTTAACAGAATCACTTTGAGTCATTATTCATAAGTGAAAAGTTTTTGGGTGTACGCCCTACAAATTTCCTCTAAACTATAAGATCCGGATATACGTTCGATATACTTATCATTACTCCTTTATATATTTAAACAAATTTAGAGAAATTAGAAATATTACTATATTTTTTGTTGAAATAATGAAAGTTATAAGTTATCAAAATCAATAATTTGTCAATCGTTATCATTTACGTATGTATAGCAATAACAATTTGAAGACGTCTGTCGCTACGGGTGTCGGAATAACAATGAAGTAGTTGGAACGTACATGAAAACCATTGAAATACCGTTGTAAAATACGATATCAGCTTTAAAGTGACTGTATAATGAAACAAAGTATAGTTACATTGCTTATAAAGTATTTTGTGTGTACTGTAACTGAAGTGATTTGGCGGTGTATACATTACCTAGTTAATGTATGCATCATAGAAATTCACATTTTGTAACATACACATAATGTAACCTAACAAACGAATATTCAACAATATCACATTTTTACTGAAACTATTATTTTCCACTCATTATTTTTCTTCTCTAAGGCTATCTATCCATCAGAAACAGTTAGTAACCCAGTGATTAAGCTTGAAGTTGTTATCTATTTTCTTCCTCAATTACTCCCACAGGCCGACTTGTGGGTGTTGTTGCAAAGGAACAAAATATTATACGAGTAGGCAGTATATTTAAGTGAGCAAATATTCCACCTGAGTGAACGGCGCCCGTCTTCGGTGAATATTGCTGGAAAAAAGTGTTTATATAATACAATTTAAAAAATACTCGGTATTGTTATTGTAAGATGTGTAATAATATTCGTGTTCGTTTTAGACTAAAATACAATGTAAGGAATATGAACGTTCGAAAAATTGTGTAAATGTAGCTCGAAAATTTGCCATATCCCATCTCAAAAGCAGGATAATTATGTAAATATCAGGAGCATTTCGATCGGGGAGTTATTAAAATACATTTCCGACAAGGTCGATCTTTGGTATGAGGCGGCTACAAGTTAACGTCGATTCTGAATTCAAAGAGGATTCGATATCGACGGGGTCGAGTCGCCCGAGGGGACGACTTTGTATAAAAATTTCGGGCTAAAAGGCAGTGAAGTATATGTTGGCATCTTAAAACAAGACCCGACGCTTAATAAGGCATTAACCGCCCAGCAGCCACCCGCCGTTGGAGAAACGCCCGAGATGATGGAATATAACGAGATAATTGCGCAGGAACATTCTTCTCCGAGATTAATGCCGTGTAAAATCTCGCTGAATTAACCGCGGCGTTTTCGGACAGAATAAATTTTCCATAATACGAAAAATATGTGTTTCTGGGTTTAACGCAACTTGCTAATGTAATGGAGTATGAATGCCTACAATCTAATATACATATTTTGTTAGAAAGTCCCCTAAAATGAAAATAAAAAATGACCGGATGTTCTTTGCGACATTGTGAACACAGAATTATGTATACTTTGATACGAAATAATTTATTTTACATTTGTAGCTACAAAATATTTCATAATGCATTATAATATATACATATTATCATATTTGATACATATTATTCTAAACATGTAGATTGCTTTGTATTAATTTGGTTACTTGGGCCTTTTAGTAGTTGCATAAGGCTAAGGAGTAGGGATTCCAATCCCGGGCCAAAATTTTGATCCCGGGATTTCGGTATTGCAATTAGTCGATCCCGGGATCCCGGGACCAGTCCCGGGATAATTTTCATGTTATTTTATCAATAAAAATAATTTAAAATGAATAATACAATATATTTTTACATCTGTTTTTTATAACGTACAATGTATAAAGTACGTATAATTTTAGTCTTGGACTTAAAATAGAAAATAATATAATAAAAATAAGAAAGGGAAGGTCTTATATATTTATTTGAGAAGAAAAAAATGAACTTTTGACAATGTATGTACATACTATGTACATTCATAGACACAATTAATTGAAAACATTATTTTGAATAAAACTCACGAAGTAACATCAAAGCATCAAGTGTTTTATCATTTAGCCTTGATCTGATTTTGGTTCCTAAGCAGCCTGCTGCTGAAAAAGCACGTTCAGACTCACAGCCTCAAAGATTCACAGATGACACGTGCAACTCGCGCAAGTTTGTACACGAAATATAACGATGTTGTCAATAATAATTCGATTGTGCTTGATAAATCAACCAATCCGAAAAATTCGGGATTATGTTTTATAATCCCGGGACTCATCGGGTATTGAAAATCGTCCGGGATCCCGGGATCCCGGGATTGGAATCCCTACTAAGGAGTTTTGGCCCATTAGTCACTACGAAATTATTTAAATAGGCTTCGCTTTAGTATAATGCGCAAACTGAAACCAGGCTCAACCTCCTACCTAGGCTGTCGCAAGTGACAGCCGCAGTCGCGACTATTCACCCAGCGTACTAAAAAATCATATATGGAGAGATATCATATACAAAAAATACACGCCTAAAAAACAAGAGTAATAAAGACTTCGTTTGCGAAGTATCCCAATACTGAAATACAAATACAAAGTTGTTCTATTTTCTTTATAAGAAAAAAAAATTAATCAACTCTGAATATTAATAAAAGAGGGAGAAAAAAATATTAAATTGTTTATAAAATTACTTATATTTTTACGTGTTCTGTTTGTAAATCCTCTTCTTTCTGGTATTATACCTATGCATATCACCAGTTTATTTTACAAAATATTTTGGTAATAAATTATTTTCACATGATGACTAATATCCATCTTTCCTTAACGTACGTCAACCCTAATTTATTTTTCATGCTCTTATGCGAGTACTATATTTATTTTTATTAACAACTTCTCATTTCTCTTCCGCAACTTACGGAATATTTTTTCCATAAACATTATCTATATATAGATAGAATGGTTGCGCAATAACAAAAATGAAATGGCACTAATGTATTCTTATAATCTATATTTCTTATCAGTCGTAGTCGTATTTTAAACTCAATAATTGCACCTAAATATGTATTAAAATCCATAGTTTATTATTATTGCATTTGCTTTTTAACGTTAAAATTAACTTATCAGTCTAATAAATTGATTATAATGCTTAAATTATCACTCATTCAATATATAATATGAATGTGTCGTCTGCAGAAATATATGCATCTTACAAGAATTATTAATATAACACGTCATTTATACATAATTTAAAATACGAAGAACTTTGAAGCACTTACCGATAAATATATTTTTAACTTAGATTAAGATAATAAATATATTTTTAACTAAGATATATTTTATCGACTTTCAAAAATCGCTTAATGAATATATAAAACGTCATTAAAACTGTATAGAAAATAGCAAAGTTACATAGTTTATTGTCGTTTGATCCTTAGTTTTTTTGATCACGTTTATCTCGTTTGTTATATTTTTTTTGTTTTTGAATAGTTTTGCTTTGAAAAATGTATTTACAAATTATTTTGATTAAAAAAATCGAGACCTATAACTGAAATCGCCCTTAATTTTACATTTAATTGAAATATTTTTTTGCAAATGATGGGGATGATTACAATATATGTACTTAATTATTTTCATTGAAAGATTTTGACTTTAATGATAGTCTTTTGGAAAAGTTAATTGATCTTCTCCAATTAGTTTAATTAAATATTAATTGTCTATAAAACTTTCACACATATAACTGAGTTGTTAAATATTTAACTGAAATTTTGAGTACTTACTTATTTATACTGTTGATATACATATGTACCCTAAAATTAAAATTATATATTTTTAAATCTGATTTAAATGTACGTAGATCGATATTACGGATGATCTATTATACTAGTATGGATAATGTTTAATTGTTCATTCTTAATTACTTGGACACAATCGCATTTTATAGGAGTGTATCCATTTCGATCTGCTATTATACTAGGTATACATTAGGAAAGCGTTTCGCATGGTCAATTAACAAGATCAACTTGATAATTGCGAGATAACTAACTCTGCTACCGAGTTGTGCAAGTAAGAATGGGACAAGGTTTGTTGACATGAACTATTATTCAAATAATATTTCTTTTTTAAAACGTCCAAGTGTCAATTTTGATTATAAATTATATTGAATTATGATTAAAATAGTAGACCAAACTTTATATGGGATCTTAATCAATGGATGCATAATTAAATAGTGAAACCACTATATCTATACGCATGCGTCTTATAAGTGCCTAAATACATCAAAAGCCATTTGCCATTACCACACAGGGTTTCCACTCTCGGAAAAGTTTAATGCGAAATTTCCAAGATTATGTCGTAATCATATTATAATAATTTGATGATATGGCGCGTAACGTTTTATTCGCCTGTGATACAAAATATATTGTGGCTCGAACAAAAAAGTCAATTTCTCACAACCTTCCGCATTGCAGTGCCATTACAAACATGTTTGCTTTCGGGCTTTACTAAAGCAGCAACGAAACGACGTTAATCATCCGAGAGCTGTTCTCGCCGGACGCTGCTTAACCGCGAGCGGAACGCTTTCTTTCGACAACCCTACTACACACAGTAGTATTCATGAACGTTTTCAATTCGATGAGGCCACAATACAAACAGCGCTTGTCGGTTTCGAATAAACACACGCCATTGAACGAAGTGTTGTTTTTGGATATTTGATTTTTGACTAATAAAACAAATCAAAAATAACATGTGCACGCGTGCTTTGTGTTGTAAAATCGAATGGATGTGTGCATGTTCCACTTGCCGAAATAAATCCTGTTTAAAGCTAGTTTTAGTAACAATATACCATATATTTGTCTAGATGTATATGTATGTGGGTATTTTATGTGCATGCACTCATTCTGAAACTGGCACCCGTCATAACATATTGCGTCAGAGCCAACGCGTTAACAAGTTTTCAAACTTTGTGTATCAAATACATATGTATATTAATTTTAATATTATAAATATATTTAAAAAAATGTTATGTACTTTTTTCCATGAAAATGTCGTACACTTTTAAGTTATTAATATTTTTTCCATTGTTTTACAATTGTCGTAAATTTAATCATGTTTAATAGAAGTAAGCAAGTTTTTACACTTTTCAATCATAAATTAAGTAAAAAAATAAGATAAGATAATAAAACAGATCTTATTTCGAAAATAATTTTAAAATATATTTGCAGTTCGTGTGTTGTTACTGTACCGTAGCGTGTGTACTAATATTATCTACCGAATTTTAATGATTGTATAAATAGTTTTATCTCTTAGATAAAAAAAGAATAATTATTTAAAAAATATATGATTCTGATATGCATAGTACTTATAGAATTCATAGTATTGTATAGTCATCCTCTTTTTTTACTCTATATTATATTTGCGTTACCACAGTCAGTGCGAGAGCTATCCATTTCATCATTATTCATAATTGAGAAAGAGATGGCCAGTTTATGTTTACGCCCCTATTTAAGATATGCTTAATATTTCGGGAATTTGACAGATAGCCCCCGACTATTTTTTTTTTATCTAAAAAGTCGATATCGACAACAAACTAGCTGGGTACCCCTTAATCTTATGCGTAGATACTTTTCATATGTAAGTTAATGCAGGTGTACCTAAATTAATTTTATCGATTTATATACATATATAAAATGAATTTTAATTTCATGGCTCAAATTCGTGTATGTGTTTGCGCGCGATTTAATTGTGTTGCAAACAAACAAAAAAGCAAATTGGGTTTTTTGTGTCCGAAAAAAGATTTACGACTACGCCCGTACGACAATCGCGACATAATTGCCAGGAAATGGGGATATTGTGCTCTTCGATTGTCGACGTTTCCGTTTTCGTCACTTTTGTCCCTTTTGTGGTGCGTTGAAAACGGGCGTGATGATACGCTTTTTCACGCTGGCGTGAAAGCTTCGCTGTGTTTTTTTCTGGTAATGATCGTGATAAATTATAAATGTTTTATCGGGCGTTGGAGATCTAACGAATGGCATATTAGTCACGTGCACACACAGGAAGGGATGAACGCGATGGGCCGACTGTCAAATAGAGGTGGCTAATCGCAGGAACCGCGGTACTGCAGCACCTCGAGTATAAAATATGGGCAAATAGTTTTCTAAATACATTTTTTTTAAATAATTTATTGTACAGAACATATTTGGGTCGATTCTGACATGTGGTACAATCTCTAAAGGCAATTGTGTTGAAAGTGAGCTAATACGCACTGCTCGTTTTGCAAGACATCGCTCGTTTATCAAGTCAAAATTGATGTAATTTTTCTGCGTATTGCGAAATACTTGTATACAACTCAGAAAAAAGTAGGTGGTGCTCGCGACCCGGTTCACATGCTAAATAGTATAAAAGGAGAAGAGGTTTTAAAATAATAACTTACGGTTCACATCTCGATTATTTATTAAATTTAAAAAGGGTTGAAAAATATTTATTCTTGCAGGTGATAAAAACGAATATAGCACACGAAGCTGAAAATCTTACCGACGCGGGTCATAAAGCGTTCTTGGAATAATATCATTAGCTTGAAGGGTCCCGGTGACCGCAGGAGGTTGATTATTAAAAGGTTTTCATACGACTCATCTATGTACATACATCCTTCGCAATAACCCTAATTGGTTTCATCTTGTTCATGTGTTTACGACAGTTGACCAATTGCTCGGTGATAAGCCCTTGTGCACAAAGTCACAACAACTGAAATTTCGCAGCTACTCATTCCGTATCCAAAGCACTTTATCTCGGACTGTATTCTAATGCGTAACGGCCCCGTTTGGCCTATGTATGGTTCTACGGGGTTTCTGAAGATTATTCAGATTAGTTACATTCAAACTTTGAACCTCCATTTGCTTCGGCAGTAATGTGCGCCGACAGCTTCCGCGCCATGTCATACATACGTAATGCGATTAAATTCCGGTCACGCTCACGCATAAAATGACTTTATCGCTCAGGTGATACAAACGCGGTTTTGCTTCTGACCTGAGCTAGCTCAAACGCCCTCGTGCACCCCATAATGTATTACGTTCATCCCGATTATTCGACACGTGGAACAATACCGAATATTTTCATATTAAATTAAATAAAGTAACCGGCGATATTGTTATTCGCCCCTTACCTGCATCCTGATCGGAGAATTATTCAAAAGAACAATTGAGGATATGAGTATATAACATTGAATATCAATTGAAATGTATTGAATGTGCGAGGAAAGGATGCTATAAAAAGGTATATTTTTATGAGATGATTAAACCTCTATCTAGGCTAGGTCATGGCCATCCTGATCCTGAGCTTTATACTATCATAGCAAGAGCAGCATCTGACACATCATTGTCGCCGATGTAATGATTTTCAAGATATAAATTTTTCACTTTTTTTGTTATCTTAGACAATTTTTGTAAGATCGGTTCAAATATACTGAGAAACAGTGATTTTAGGACTTATTGCAAATATGATATTTGCTGGCGTCGCAAAATAAATAATGATATAACGCCTTAAGTGAACCTGCAAAGCAGTTAACTAATAATAAGACCAGCTTGTTATCAGCTACTATCGCTGCGATTTTTAGAATAATCTTGAATGAAACCATGATTTTTAGTGCTCAATTTACAGATTCTGGCTGCTGAATTTGCAAATTCTTCGAACACTTTGTTTTAATTATAGCAGTCAGGCGACTGTCTTAGACAATCAGCTATCATCCATTCTTGCTATATAGTCTGCCAATGCGCGCTTTTCATATCCTGGCTAGGGATTGCAATACCGGTAATACCGGTATTGGGCCAAAAATTTACTTTCGGTACTACCGGTATTACAAAATGAAACACCAATAGTATTGATGATATTTATTTTATTTTTTGAAATCCATACATCTTATTTGTTTTGAACGATATCTCCGTGGCTTAGAACTACGAAAATGACGATGCCCATATTGCAGAAGGGGAGAATAAAATGATGCTCATTGTAGGGGGTTAACCTAACTTTAGTTTTTCGGGGTATGATATCAAAGTAGAATACTATTATCCCTTTAAGTCCTAGAAGGTCGAAATATCGGCCACCCTGCCTATATGAAAAACCTCACCGGCCGATATTTCGGCACAAATTTAAAAAAAATAATTAAACATGTACGATATGTGCAATCGTATCAACATAAAAGAAATACATTTGCTTTATATCAGGCAAGTCTGCTTATACCTATCGGCTCCCAGTAATTCTGTAATGTAACAGAGAAATTATCGCGTCGCCGCGACCTACCGGTCTTTTTTTTATGATAGGGATGACTGGCGAAGTGAAAACATATGCATACACGAAATCTATCTATTTTTTATACATTTTTATCTTTATTCAGACATATTTTTACCCTAATAGTCCACGGAATATACTTCACTAAACATGGGCGTTAAATATTAACAATAAGTGAGTCTTAATAATTATATATAAATAAAAAACGTATTTGAAAAATTTGCGTGAAATATATGTTCTAAAAAAATACTTTTTCATTGTAAAATACTGCAATGTTCTTTTTTATGCTACCAACTAAAATAAGTAGTAATAAAAATGTGTTTTTTTTACATCAAACTTAATTTTTCTTTAATTTTTTTAGTTAATAAATATAAAAAAATTTAATATTTTTTTTATTGCTGTAACAATTAAATATTTTTTCTTCTCATTACCTTACCTCATTGAGAGTACCCAAAAATAGTGTCAATTCAATAAAACACATCAAAATGTATTTTTAAAAAATCGCATATGTAAGGTCGAATTGTCTGGGACTAAATAGGTTATGAAGTATTTAAGTATTGTTTTTCTATAATATTTCATAAACATTTATAATTCAAATTTAATTAATGTTATTTATAACATGAGTAGAGATAAATAACTATACTAGAGATAAATCTTTCGAAAATAAATATAAATACTATATTCTAAAATAAATATTAAATGGTCTGATTAAAATAAAATAATATAAATAAATCACATCTCAATGACATAAGTTTCACAATCATCAATCATATAAATCTGTTTTTTTTAATATATCGCATTTTAACTACTAAATTAACAATTGTCTATGCCATGCATTCCTTTCTCAAAAGGTTCTTTCAGATAATCGTAACTGACAAAAAAAGAATGAGTAACATATTTTATTAGAAAAAATTGGCGATTGGTGCTCTGGACCCTGGTATTCTGGAGGCATCCAGAAACAGTCGATAACTTTATTTTGTCATAGACTTATTGTTACAAAAAATTTGAAAATTTCTGTATTATTGCAATCCCTCTTCCAGGCAAATGTCGAAATCTCCATACAAATTAATTATCTGACATTTGACTATTTATATAATTGCAAATAAAAATTTAAAAACCAGTAACTCTATATATTACTTATTACTTGTTTTTAAAATTGCTTATATATTTTAATTTACTTTATTCTATTAAAATGCTTACATGTGTAACATATGCTATGAATTAAAAAGAAGTATGTGTTGTAATAATCACATAAGTAAAGATAAATGTTTTAATGATAAACGATTTTGTCAGGCTTTAGTTGCAACAAATGTGTGTTTAAAATGGCCATGAGCAGTCAATTATTGCACAACGCGTTTTGCCTCTTAATCAATTATGAATCGTGATTTTGCTTTCGCATTAGAAGCTTAGCTCGACCTCCTACTTGTGCTATCGCAAGTGACAGTTGCGATCAGGAAACCCGAAGCGAAACTATTGATTGTCTCCAGCGTCTTATGGGAAGGAGGTTGTGGTTAGTCGCACTCCGCGTACCTTAAATTTATTCGCATGTAGAGATGCGTTCAAAAATAATTTCATTAACTTTTTTGATGCTGAAAAACAATAGAATGACACATCTTATTTTTCTCTCAATAAGAGAAAATCAATTGCCATGTCATTGACATGATGTCAATCCATATTTCCACCAAATAAAAGATTCGTTTATTTTGTACAAAAAAAGAAACTGCTGCTGAAATTCATCGCCTTGTTTTATTTATGGCAATAAAGATATTAACAGCCAGGACGGTGTCGTGAATTTAAAGCAGGAAGAAATAATGTTTATGGCGAATAAATAAGTGGAAGGCTTTTTGTTATCATACATTAAATAATTTAAAACATTTAATTTGGTTAATGAAATTTATAAGCAATGTCCTAAATTGTTATTTTTAAAACGGAATTATTGGACTTTTTGAATATCCCTTGTACATATCGTTAATCAAGTATTATATATAACTATCAAATGTCAAATTTTACAATATTGTAATATCGAGTTTACAGATAGGAACATTCTACAAATCATAAAATGTTATATGATTTATCCTTTTTCAATGAAAGTGCTCTCACCAAAAATAGATCTGAACACTGATGACGATGTCTGATTAAATATATGGTAGGATTTTTATTGTTTATGGTAGGATTCAAATGCTGTTATCGTACACATTAACTATTTTGTAAATGCATTTGAAAGTGATAGATACCAATTTATCAGTGGCATTGACTCAATTGTACCAGCCGAGACTGGTTTAATTGATAAAGTGCAACTCGACAGTCATTGCTTTCATTCTTGGAAATAGTTCATGCACTCTTTGAGTTTATTTTCAATATGAGCCGAATTTACGTGCTGACTTTTACGACCGTCTAAATAGCAAATCATACCGGGATTCGGAGCACCATAATTCTCCCCTGTTTGCTCGCGTTTTTGAGGCGTTACGCACAGGTGAAATACGCGCGTCAAGATAAAGAGTGCGAGTTTAGTTAACGCGTGGTTATTACACACCGGGTTTGCTTGGCGTATTTATTTACGGCCCTGCTCTAGGCCTGTCTGAAAGGAAAAAAATACAAAAATAGGTGCCATTAGGCAGCTAACGGGGAGGAGAGGCACTAACGTGCTCCGCCACCACCGCCGCCAAGGGATCTTTTATTAATCTCTCTTCCTTTTTGTGCGGTTTTTCCTCTAGCCACAAAATGATAGAGGGCGAAAACGACGATGACGTGTTCAATTTCTTTGCTCGAGAAATTGAAGCAAAAACCGACGCCGGTGCTATTGTCCACTTAACGAGGCGACTGACCATCAAGATGTCCAGTTGATTCGCGGGATGACCGTTTGCAGCGGTGGTGTCACGCCATGTCATAATAGCCAATTGCTGTGTTGCCAATCGATTGAAGGAGAACGACTTACTGCTCTTGTAACGATTTATTTATCTACAAAGACGTACCATCCAAAAATCGTACGCATGAACATACGTATGTATATTATCCGCGCGCATTTGGAATTACAGCAGAAGTTTGATAATTTGAACTAATTGCGACCGAGGATGTGTTAGGTTTAAGTGGAATTTACGGAAACAACAAGTACGACTTATTCCCGTGTAAGCGATGCTGAAAATGTTTATACAGATTTTATTTTCTTAATACAATGTTAAGCTGAATTATGCTTAATCAGCATACCAACCTGTTAACGCAATAACAGATTTTTTAACCATTTATCTTAATAGTTTAAATAAAAATATTGACAAGGATTTTTCATTTTTGAGTGTGGTGTTAGTGTTTAGTTAAAACAGCAAAATTAATAGTAAGTGTTAAATAAATATAAAAAAAATCAACTGTTATATAATAAATCACAAAAAAGTATGCACCTACATGATATTCCTAAGAGTAAGTTAGGGCATATTATTATACCTTCCTGTAAAAATACTGGGTTTAGTGGAAGGCAATTATTACGATTCATTCCAATATATTCAAAAGGTAGTAGAGGTGGAGAATAGTGTTTCTTCTCGAGAATTTCTCAAGAAAATTTAGAAAATTTCTCATAATCGCTGCATTTGTTCTATACTGCTGTGTAAGAAAGGGCGGATCCGTGCTAGATATTTGAAAACATGCATGCTTTATTCGAAGCTTTTAATAAAGGTTGTATGTATTTTATTGGCAAAAAATTGTTTTCAAAAAAAAAAGATTTTCTCAACTACTCTGATCGGCCTTATTTTTGCTTTGGTAATCTTACAATTATATTAATAATCAGATAAAAACCGCTCCGTGTGAGAATCGGCAGATTGCAAAAATGATGGTGGCTTTACACAAAGTTACGCATTAAATTTGACTATTCGCGAACGTTTTTCTAATATAAAAAGTTTTTTATCATTATAATTTTTGCAACAGCTGTTATTGACATTTCTGATATATGTAAATACACGAGCCCTTTGTTACTCAACGCTCTGTAATCCATCGAAGTAAATCAATCCTTTCTAGTCCTTCGATTATTCGCGTTCATTATAACAAATTATCATCATATTCGAGTTTGTTCTCTTTAACCCTTTATGTGCCAAAGCACCTTGGCATAATATACGACCGTAATTCCAACTATTGTTATTAAAAATTACAAAGGCACAAGTTGCATATGACAGCCCTGGCGACGTTGAAAAGTTAACATTTAATTTTCATTCAACATAGATAGCTTTATATTCCTAATGTCTTGTAATATCTTTTCAAAGCATAAATGCGATTTTCCAAGAGCTTCGTAGGAAGCTCGTGGCAATACGGTCGCGACTCGGTTACAAACGGTTAAAGACTCATACTAAAACTAAAGGAACAACATACACTCTACAACAGGGCTCGGCAACCTATGACCCGCGGGTCACCAAGTGACCCGTTTGATGATTTGAAGTGACCCATTTCAGTTCTGCAAATATCATTTTTTTAACGTGTTACGATGTCAAGACTAGACCACGTATATGGTTGTTAGGACCAAATATATTCGCTTGCCCGAATAATCTTTTTAATAGTCACATTTTAATTATTTTGACCCGTAGAGTGTAGTTGTTTTCGTTTGAATGCGACTTCTGTGATATTTGACTACATTATTCTACTCATTATTGTAAATTTAATTTTTAATCCGAATTGTTATAAAGGGGTAGCATTTAATTTTAAAAATTAGTCGTTTAAAATCAGGTCTAAAATATATTCTGGAATCACATTATGAAGATACTGTTTTGCTATTTTATTTATTTTATGAAGACATTTTAATTTTTATTTGAAACAAGTATACAAAATATATTGATGGCTTAGTGCACAGAGAATGCATGTCCACTTTTCTTCAGTTCGGACTTAATGATGCAAAAATATTTTTAGAAGGCAAAATTATATGTGCACAAATGTTTCAAGTCCAACATTCCAGCGTACAGGCAGTACTTTAATAACTAAATTATATTGGTTCTAAAAATATTTTTACATCATAAGTCCAAGCCGAAGAAAATTGACATGCAACATCTGTACACTAAGCCATCAATCGATATATACACAATGCTAATAAGAAGGATTTTTATAATATTATATTAATGCTATGTATCATTATATGATTCATTTTTGCTTCGATAATATTTTCAGATATATTTCATTGATTTAAATATAAATTGTGTTATCTTATTTTTGAAGCAAACATCCTGTTAAATAGTAATATTTACCGATTGATTAAATGTTAGTGATTTCTGAATTATTCATGTTGCCGCTCGTGACAAGCAGACAACGGAAACACGTCTGATTAATTTGCAACTTTGGCCCCCTAAAATAAATTTGAAAATTCTTTCAAAGGACCATTTATTTTAATTCCTAAAATATTATTCCTCGTTGTCCGAACGACGTCGGCTTTAAAATCGTTTGCAAATATTCGTTATTATTTACTATTCGAATATCGAATAGTAAACGATACATATTCGATTTTTCATATATGTATATTCGTCAAGGTATGAAAAATCAAAAAATACAGTTTGAATAATGAATACAGGTAATACATATGTATTTCTATGCTAAAAATAATAAAAAAACATATATGTTTCATTATTTTGTATACGACCGTTTGTTGGCTTTAGTTTGGTCATTGCTGTCACAAATAGCTTTAAGATAAGTAGATAAATTTTAT
Organism: Plectrocnemia conspersa; assembly: GCF_051122295.1. Lineage (NCBI taxonomy): Eukaryota > Metazoa > Arthropoda > Insecta > Trichoptera > Polycentropodidae > Plectrocnemia > Plectrocnemia conspersa. The sequence continues at coordinate 11,852,017 of NW_028277172.1, forward strand.
AAAACAAAAAGCGCACAATTTGCTATAGAAAAATGTTGACTACCTATGTTGTTGAACTGTGTCTCAAGATAGTACAATATTCATCCATTGCATAAATATTACATACATTTATATGAAATATTGGACAAATATTCGAATGCAAATAGTGAATATGCTCGGATAAAACGGATGAATATGCTCGGATTTGAGTCTCAAGATAGAGCTAACATAATTTTAGTTTCTATAAAAAGTTTATACTGAAACTAAACATAATATTAGTATCCATCACGTTACTGGTGATCGGGACAGATGGCTTGTTCCTATGTTTCAAAAAATAAATCACTACAGGAGTAGTGATATATTTTTAATCTTATTTTTAATATAGATTTGATCTTACAGTATATGTACATATTATATGTTTAAAAATACTAGAATCACTATTTCAATGGAACCTTGTGCCGAAATCCAAGCAATAACCATTCCATACTGTCTTTATTAATTTGCTTCGCGAACAACGCATAATAACTACGGCTCGTAAAATAAAACGCCTTCATTAAAAAGGGCAAAAACTCAGAAAAGCAAAAAAATCTGCCCGTATATATTTTAAAATATACGAGATTTAAAATTGTGCCGAAACGCTCTGGCGAGAATTATAACTGCTGCAATAAATAACTCTCATGAATATTGTATTGTTTCCGCGTCGGGACACGGTAGGGTTAATTAATTCGCAAGGGTCGTTTCTAGAGTTGCGACGAAGGACCTTTCATGGTTGTTGTGTGCTACGTCTTTATTGTTGTTCAAAATCGAGACGAAATTTTGCTCGAAGCGTCGATAAAGAAAAATATCTTTAAAATTTTCCGAGTATTTATTATATTGTTAACGTTTTATTTTTAACGTTCATCCCCCTCGCGCATCGATCGCCGCGCCTCAATTATTAAGCGGAAATATGATCTCGTTAGATAAACTCACCTGCCTCGCTACATATTTATTGCGCGACCTTCCCGGCGAACTTTCGCACTTAGCATAATTCGCAATTATCGCGAAATTTGTTTGCGGCGGCTTAGCGCTGAGCCACCCCCGTCCTGGGCCGAATGATTTAGCGTAAACATGTCAATTAATTCTGCTCGGTGTGCCGTCAACGTTTTTAGAAAATTTCATCATCGCTCAAGCTCGGATTGGGGTAATTAGTTTGCCAGGATCTAATCACTCCTACCGACTCAAAATACACACATGGATGTGTTATAAATTTTATGAAACACCGTTCCTAATATGCTGTTATTACACTGGCACACTACAAATCAACAGACGAGTTGATCTATGCATTATAAACACATAGTTTGAGAAGCATTTGTAAACGCGCTACGCTGCACTAGTTTCAATTAAATCATATTTTTTTATTCAACATTTTCAGTGACGCTTCAAAATTCCGTGTGCACTTTTGCATTAAAAATAGCAAAGTTTACCTGTGTTTCAAGTAATACCAAAAATAATCTGTGATTATTCACTGTTAACTGTTACAGTCCGCTCACTATTAACTGTTACAGTCCGACCTTTATCGTTCTCAAAAATATGACCCAATGACGCTGCCTGACCACAATGCGCACTAAACAGTCACTTTTTGGGCATGGAATGGTCTCTCGTGAATCACGTGAAGTTTTTCCTTACCTAATTTGTGGCAATTTTGCTTATTAACATACCCAGAAAAGTGGAAATGTGCCTCATCAAAGAAGAAGATTTTCTGTAAAAAATCAGCGTCAACTTCCTGCTGCTCTAACACCCAATCTGCGTAAATTCTTTGCTGTCCATGTACTCTTGGCTTGTGTTATCTAAATTTGATACGGGTGTAGGTGCAAAATGCGCCAAAGAGAGCCACAAGAAAAGCGCAAAAGCCGCGAACGCTGATGAACGGGCGTAACGATGATGCACAAGCCTTACCCTATCTTCAACGCTTCTAGTCTCTTCAAATTGTTTCACTACGTTGCGAATTGTTCGCTCAGTAGAAAGATGAAATTGGCCATAATCTTCCCGTAAATTTCGATATACAGTTCGTACAGAATTGTTATTTCTGTAGAACAAATGAACAATTTTAACAGTGGTTAAGCAATCCATTTCGTAAATATGTTGTTGCAAACTTTTGACATTTAACACTAAACACGCGTGATTATTGACAGCTGTCTGATTTACAGTGCTTCTAACATAGGAAACTAGAATTTGATTATCCTGTATCTTGACTAGTATAAATATAAGATCAATAACTGTTTCAGTGAAATCATATTCAAATGCATTTTCACCGGTGGATACATATTACTACTAGTGAAATTACATGCTGTTCCAAAATGTCTATGAAACTCAATTTGACAGTTGCGAAACGTCAAACCTAACCTAATGAAAGTTCTAAAACTACAGTTAGTTAGTACGATAAAAACAACATTTAATTTAAATTCAAGCACAAAATGCCAAGGCACATATTTCTTTTGAGGCTATAGACAACATACCAATAATTTCAGTTCTCCAATTATATGTACTCAGTTTATTGGTGTTTGTTTGCTTTCTGTATTTTTATTCTTCTTTTCTTAAATTGTAAAAGGTTTTTTTAATTTTTTTGCATTAATTTTTAACCACAATGGTATGTTTTTATATCATTTTTTTCATTTCATATCATAAAGTCAGTCAAAGTCGATAGAAAAAAATGACAACTGTGAGATTTGTATCAGCTGTTGTGAGGCGTTTTTTAATACGAATGTTTTCGTTCTGTCAATATTAGTTCGTTCTTCTCACACATTGCCTAAAACGTACCCTTTCACTATAAAAATGTTAGTGTGTCCGATTCAGTTATCAGCCATCTTACCGCCTTTACAATATACAACCAAGTGTACGTGACGCTCGTAAATGCCATTTTTTAAGTTCGCCTATCCGCGTATGATTACACATGAACGCAGTCTCCATGGCGACGCGACTATTTTACAGCACGTCTCAGATTTAATATATTTTTATATAGGGTTTTATCGCAGCACGTTAGGGCCGTTTCACACTGAAGTTTACTCCCGTCGTCAGGAAAGGTATTGCACGTTACTCAGGCATACATTCACAGTTTACGTCGGTAATATAATAATTTTCGCGTCTAATTTATTTTTAATATTGATTTTGTGAACGCGCCGTAATGATGTTAGACTCATACATACAACTGTGTTTATGCCTGCTGAGACGTTTGAAATGCTTTGAGAGAGCCCCGTTGCGACGTAGGCAATAACTTCTGTCTGTATTGCAGCTTTAAGCAACTTTATGGTGGTTCCGGGATGTTTAGTTCAAAGGCCATCTTCATGAAGTTCTCGCCTAACCGGTGACGTTTTATTGAACTATGTGAGGCAAATTTAGTGTCAGCGTTATATATTGAAAATGTTTTTAACGCCTCTTTATGTCGATGTGCTTCATATTTATTTATACTCAATTATTGAATGTGTGCTTTTAACACCACATACTTACACTCGATATTTTATTAACCTTTTAGCATTTCGTCACAATCCGGTAAAATGTGAAAAAAAAACATCGAGAATATTATGGTGGGAGTTAAATGGCTCGGCTTTGATCATCTCAAATATCAGTGCTGCGTTACCTTTGTTTATTTTTTTATTCTATACATACATGTGACATATACACGCTTTTAGTGCCACTATTGAAAAGCAATAACAGTATTCTGAATTGAACTACATGTACATACAACACACACACGTTCGGCTTTATTAGCCGAAGCGTTTGTGTTACAGAACAAAAACAGGGGATAGGGTATTGTTTGTGTCCTGCGATATTTTACGGTGCACAAACCGCCCTTTGCCAGAGCCGTTGGTGCCCCATAAGAATTTGATAACTCTGCCGCTTTGTGCCCGATTCGACTCGACGATAAATTTATCTCGCCTCTCGCATATTTTATTTTCGCGTGTGATCTCACGCAATCAAGAGAGCAACTTTGTTTTTATTGTCGAAATAATCCATTCGCGGTCGAGGCAACTTTGTTGTTGCCTTCGGTCATCGGGACGACCTTATCGTGGCATTAAGGAGCGTACAAATTCAATCGCTACACCCCCACAAAACGGGGCATAATCCATCAAGAATAGATTTTCCCCATAGGCGCCTTATATCCCTTGCTGCTGCTTTCCAAAATTGCGGCGTTTTTGAAGGGGCATTTTCGCAGAGTAATCAGTCTTTCAACACAACGCTTTCGGAAGGGTTCTTCTGGGTTTATGTTCGGCGAAAGCGTCGTATCGACTACTTATGTGTGTATGTAGTACATAAAATATACGTATATTCACGTGCATTGAAAACTGAACAACAAAACGGTTTACCGTTGAGCGTATAGTTTATCGTTTATATAGGTTCAGTCAAATTGAATCTAGAGAACGACGCTCGTAAATGAATTTTGATTGTTTCCCATTACTGTTTTGTGGCGTTTGACTTAAAACCGTGTAATTAAAATTAGCATCACTTAAGATATATATTGGAGAATGCTTAAGGTAATACATTCATATGTATGTCGACGAAGAATTTACTACTATTTTTCCTTAAAATATAATCAGTGATAGATGCTTCTACTGTTTTGATTATCATCATGCCATTATGTAATACAATATTTTTAAGAACGAGAGTAATAATATTCACGTAATATTATTATAGCTAAGTACAGTAAAACCTCGATATAACAGACTAATGCGGGTGTACGTTAAAGCCGAAAGTCCGTAATATAAAAGTAGATTTTCCGAAAGTGTTTTTTTTAGTAAGAAAATAAACGACCCAATACAATGTCAGTGAAGTTTCCATAAATGGATTAAAAAAATAATGTGATTTTATTTCACTAAAAAAGAATGCAATTTTTTATTTTATTTGTATGTAGGTATAAAGTTAGAGGTATGACGTGATAATCATGAGCAGAAAATTGTATACAAGTGGTGATTTAAACATGTATGGATGTTCTTAACAATTTTCACATTTGACCAGATATTTTGTCCGTTTTATCGAGGTTTTATTGTAGACTACTGGACTTCACTATCACTTTCCCGCTTAGTTATTATGTATATTAAATAAAGAAACGTTTGAAGACGCCTACGCAAACGCGACTCAAATGTTGAGCGTCACGAACTCGGAATTGAATTTTCTTTCCAAAGCGTACACAAACTGCGTATACTGTACGATGCATAACAACAAACGCTTAAAGAGAGAAAGAGAGGAGACGGATGCTGGGAGCGTCACCTCGCCGAGATTTCGCGGATGACCCATCAAAAGGCGCCGAGGCGCGAAAGCGTCAACGGGATTGCTTTTAGATTCTGGAAAAACATACGAAAATATCGCAGAATATCGGGAAAATTGAAAATATCAAATATTTCCTTACCTAAGATGTTATCGAACTTTAACAAAAGGTATGCACCGAGTCATCTAACATTATTATTATAAAAACAATGCATTGATAGCGAATTACAGATGCTTTTCCGATCCAGGATAATCTATCATGGAACTCAAACTTCCTTCATTACTGTACATTTACTGGAGATATTTATATGAAAATATATTACAATATTAAAAATACAGGAAAATTCAAACTTTGCCGATCGTTAACCAGATAGTTCGTAGAACAATGGTAATACACGCGTAGTGATGTGTTGTCTAACGCGTGTCCTCTCATACTAGGATAGGTTTTCGGTAATGATAATGGGTGGTGGCGGATTGTGCGATATTTACAATTTTTGACGCTATTCTTGTGTTAACAATATCTCTCTCATGTTGTGTAATATGTGATCAAACATTCTAAGCGTTTGAGATTCACTTTTCGTTGTTCTAGTGGTCGTTATGGTGACATATAAATTGCGACTTATGGCGCAAGTGAGAATCCTACAAGCTCAACAAAGAACAGCTTCTTTTAGCATCAGTATATGTTTAGCGGAACCCATTGATTTTCGAGTTTCTGCGCAAAACACAATGAAAAATATGTTCAACCTAGTTTTTAAGTCAGTGACATACTAGGCAGATTGGGCAGTCGCTTATAACATACACACATCATTAAATATATCTTAAAAAATGGCAATTCAGCGTTTCCTAAATAAAAGTTGCACTGTTTCTTCAATAATTAAGTAGTGTCATATATAAAAATAATAATATCTTGTCTCACTGCGCGGTTTAATATAGTCTATAAACTTCCTCTGAAAATGTATGATCTTCAAAGAAATACTATGAATAGTTGCGTGGCCTTGTTTATAATGGCAAATATTTTATGGAGAAGACTCAATTTACATGCTTTGGAAAAGTTAAATTCCATTAAATAATTGAGTCAAAGAAAATTATATATATTATTTTATTTATATTCAAATAGAAGAGGAACGGAATTTGAGAAGCATATATATCAATTCATAAATGGCAGTTTATAATAATTATATTTTTGTAAATTTGCACTGTTTAATGAATTGCATATCGTGCCGCTTTTTTACATAAAGTATATTGAGGAAATATCTTTCCAAATGTACATTTTTGAAATTTTCCATAAAAATACACCCAAATAATCCTCAAATTTTATTCAAGCTATTTTTTTTAAAGAATATATTTAAAATCACCTTCTGCGAAACACTTACCCCATAAATATTTTCTTTAAGCGTTATTTTTAAGGTTTTTGTTTAACTTGCCTTTAAAAATGTAGACATTATCAGTTAAATTAGCATAATCAACATTGTGCTATAAAAGGAAAGACATTTTTTTAGAACGTGATGTAACCCCCTGCAACAATATGTAAAGATTTATTCTCCACTCGTAAACTTAAAGTGAATGTGACGGAAACATCGCACTTGAAAAATTCTCTAGAACTGAATTTACCAGCGAAAATACACTATATATTTATTTACAAACGCACACACAGTAACGTACATTTATATTGCACGTATAACGTGTACGTGAGTTCACTCACGGTCAACCGTCTGATTGATTGATTACAGAACATATTAGGGGATGCTGTTGACGGGACCCGCGTTTTCTCTGCAATTTCTCTTCGCACGATATTATTTCTCCGTTCGCTTACCCAACTGAATCGAACGTGCCGACGTTTGCCATATTGACTCCTTCCGATCAAGCTGGCCTTCGATAGTGTATCGTTTTTACAAAAATCCTTACCTTGAACTAGCGACGACAAATTGGAAATGGAATACGTTGTATAGTTGTATACGTTATATCGCACGACACGCATAATATCGTATTCAACATAATTCCGTACGTTTGTGTACTGTCACATAAATTTGAGCGATGATAGCACATTTCGACCGTAATACATCACATGTTTTCTGGATGTTTACGAAGTTCTGAATGTTATTACTCTCGGATACACTTTGTACAAAGTTCTATGTGCAATATGTTGAAATTAATATTGAGATGCCACTCATGGAAACCGTACTTAGTTATTAGGTGTACAATGAGTTTTGATTAGCTTTGCTTCAGCAATCATAAAATTAAAATAAATAAATAAAATGTGTGACAATTTAATTTCCGAATTGTCACTACAATTTATGTTACACGAAACCATTTTTACTTGATTACGATAAATATAAAATCTTCATTGATTCATAATCGTAAATATTTTCTTGCGTGATTAAATCTGAATATTAAAGAAAATACTTAAACATAATCTAAAAAGAGTTCCAATTTTAATAAGGTGTGTTGTTTTTTACTATTTTTTCTATACATTATTTTTCTTGTTTTTGATTTTAATTTTCTTTACTTTTGCAAATAATTTCATAAACGCCGTATAGCGATGAATACGTTTCATAATTAAATATTTTAAGTGAAAATATTTTCTTTATCAGGTATAATTTGATAGAAATATCTATTTGAGGATGGAGTTTCATTAAAATTGCTTTCTTGTTTGTTTCAGAAATTATCTCGCTTTCTGTATTTACAATTTGTTTATATTGTATATTAGCTGTCGGTCCCTCACTATCGTGAGGTACCGCAGCTGATTTTTTATAATCTGATTGGCATAAGAAGCGCCCCTATCCTTATTTTATATATAAAAGCATTTCTTCTACGTCAAATAAATTAACGGAATCGAAATATCTTTTTTCATTATTAAACTAAAAAAATACGTAAATTGCTGCTTCACGTTAGTTAGCTTAGTATAGCCGTAGTTAAATTATACGAAGGTTTTAAAATAAAAATTGCTATATTTTACAGTTTTCTGATAAATTATTTCGTATAGTCATATATGTTAGTATGTTGATATGTTAGTACATATTAGCGTCAATATTTATTTATTTTATTAATTTATTTAGATAATTTAGCTAATTGTATATACATACACCAAACAAAATATGAATATAACATAAACAGAAAAAAATATATTATTATGTATATATGAAGGTGTTTCTTTATTCCATTAAGAATAATGTATAAAAAGTAAACTGCATAATAAATTTCGCTATTTATACTATCAAATAGATCATTGGATTGAAATTTTATGCTAACTAAAATTGTCTATTATAGAAAAAAAACTCGGAAATTAGGAAAATGTGTTAATTTATATACAAAAACATTCACAAAAGCCAGAAAATCGGGTGCTGTGTGAATACAAGAACTCGTTAGTAAAAATTAATTTATTTTGTATGATCATAAAACTAAAAAGCCACTGGAAGAAAATATTGTTAAATATTGGTTATTTATTTGATTCTCAAAAAAAAAAAAAATTTTGTTTTTTTTAATAAGTAGTCTTCAAATCAAGATTTTAAATATGACTATTTATTTAATGTAAATGGAATTTTTGATCAATTCGTTCAATTTTATAAAAAAAAGGTGCTTAAATTTTTTATAAAATGTTCGATAGATTAGACTTTATTCAGATTATGACTTTTTTCTGACAAATATTTTAATACTCGAGTTTATTATTATTATCCAAAAACATCTACATTACTGTCTCATTTTTATTTCACATTTAAAAAATCTTTACTTGCTAAGAATGATGAAATAAAAGCATATTATGTTTATACCAATTTTATAAAGATTTATCAATTGAATTAATAAGATATATCAAGTGATTTATAAATAATTGGTTTAGTATACCAACGCCTCCATTCCGCGAAATTATCTACTCATGTACTAAGCAAGTAATGCAATTCGGACTGTACGGGTTTATTGTCGTTATTCATTATCATCTTCAAAAAACCTAGTTTATACGCTGTATTGTGCTAATACCTTAATATGTTTAGTCAATATTCGATTAGCAGACCTAAAATCTGCAAATATAATAATATATTACACTGAGTGGTAACGTGAAAGATCCTAATTACATATGTACATACTCACGTATATCTTCGTTGTTTTCACCAATGGGAGTATAAGATATCGGCAAAATCAAATCAAAAGAGCCTCTCTGACACAACAGTATCGTATTGTGATTTTTTAATTAAATGGATTTGCTCAATGAAAATTTTCTTTTTATGAAAAAAAAAATATTAATTTTCCGAATCGGTAAAAAAATATTCAGTGTATTTTAAAAACACGAAATTATTAATCCCCCGCATCGAACATAATATAACAAATAAGAAAACATATTTCAATTTGTTAAAAAATATATACAATGTAGCACTTTGTAATTTTTCCCCGGAGTGAAAAAACGCCAGAACTTGTGCAATTATTATTTTAAGGAACAAAGTTATACACACATACATACTTTTGCACGCAAGTTGGCAAGTCCAATGATCAATTTCGCTTCCCCAAAGAGTTTTCACGCCGCATTTTGAAATTCTTGTGCGGCTTTTCTCGTGTTTTTAATATATTCATACACAAAGCAAAAGTTCTAAACTGAGTGCAATCCACTCGGCTGTTTTCTATTTTAGAGATCTTTAATCTGTGTTGGTTATGCGAAGAAAAATATGAATATGCTTTGATATTAGAAATATGCTAATTCAGAGAAAAATAACCTGAAGTCGATTTAAAAATGTAATCGGTTATTAAAAAAACATTGTTCAAAAATAAGGTAAATGAAAAAGTATAATTTTTGCTGCACAACCTAATGTAACATAGTTTTAGTATAAACATTGTCTAAGTGCGTCATAATATTATTTTGTTTGAGAATAATCAGATTTAAAACAAAATCTATATAAAAATGTAGTGCAACGTCTAGTTTATAATATCAATCATTTTATACATTCAATTAATCATATACTTCTTATTTATAAGAATCAGACTAGATCAAGTTAAATAGAGCTCTGTTTAAATAATATTTTGAGAAAGGATCGACAAACCACCGTATTGTGGCACACGCGAAACTGAAAAGTCATGCATAAATCGTAAAATTGTTAATAAGTGTATGCTTATAGATTGAGTAGATTTTTTACTATCATTGTGCTTTAAGATTACTTGCATATTTAATTTATAAAATAAAGGTCGAATTAATATAATATTATATAACGTTGCTTAAAGGGCCGGGTTCGGCCCGCGGGCCGCTGCTCGCCCACATGTTCATTGTTTTTTTTTCTTACAAAATTGCGGTTTCTAGAATTATATTACCAGCTTGAAGGGTTTCGAGGGCCGCATGAGGTTGAATACGATTTGTATTATATTATATCCAACGTCGATAGTTCGATCTTGTAGCAAGAGACAAAGCCGCAATTGGTTTTCGGCCAACCATTGTTGACAAAGCAAACAACACCTGATATTCAACCCTTGTGTGCTACCGCACAACTTCAAACTACAACTACTTTCCACCCACCCCGTTTCTTCCATAAATCTGGCTTGCGGCAAGGCGGTAATGTAAATACAGTGGGAAAGATTAGCCATATTGCTTTTATGGTCAAAGTTCGCCTTGCAGCCGCAATTTCATTTTAGGAAAATTGATTTGCGATCATGACGAGCACTGGTAACTTTACTCTCACCTAACGTTCCTTATATCACGTTGACTTACTGTCACCAGTAACGAAAAATCGGTCTTTAAAAGGATATTGTTTTATTATGATTTTATATTATAACATATTTATTTGTTTTCTACATTATGGAGAAATGCAGTTTTTTTTAATGCAATCTCATGCCCATTTAATCCCATAATATATTTTATTGCTCTCATTTATTGATAATTGCTTGTCATCTGCAATGCTTATCTTCTACTACTAGGATAAACATTTACAAATCAGACAAATAAATCTTTCCATGGCTTCCCGGATACCGATGCATATTTTTGTACCAAAATAAGTTTTTAAATGATGATATTTTAACTTCACATTATAATTTTATAAAATTATATAATATATACAAACTATGCTTTAAAATTATTTGAATATAATATTCATAAACTGTTCAATCTTCCCCTTACTTTGCAAAGAAACAATCCGCTCCTACCGGTGATGTACACTCACTGTACATGTAAAAAATGCTAATTTATAATCTAAAAAAACACATCAAGCAACAAATTATAATGGTCAGAATAAAAATTAAATCTCGGTCAAAATTGTATAAACAGTCTGGTCATAATTATATTATTTAGGGTCAGAAGAAATATCAAATAGCTAGAATAAAAATATTTGCGGATCAGAATTAAAATATAAGACGATCATGTAAATTAAAAAATATTTTAACATTCATAAATATAGATGGGCCTTAAGTTATTTATTTTATAAATATCTTATAATAAAATATCTCGCTCGCACGTTGCACAGGTTAAGTGCGAGCGTTGGTTAAAACAGTGAACACCCCATGAATAATTTTCAACGAATATATTTAATTGTATGTAGGACGCGTAGAGTGGCGATGAAGAGTACACTTGACATGTTTTGTTGACACCGGACAATGTTGCGAGCCCAACCAAATAAGTTTAAACTAAAACACCTTGATAATGGCCATGTATTATTATGCTGACCATCTGTCAACATAAAACTGACCTTGAGGGTAAAATACAGATCATATAATATTAATAGTGGCTGTTCTTTATAAATACTGACTGAAAAGACCCAAAAAATACGACCTTATGATAATAGTTGAAGTCGAAAGGTAAACCTATGTACGTGCGCGAAGCAAAAACTGTCCAATCTGGACATCTAATTGGCACCTTAAAACAAAAAATCCAACTGTATTATTGAATTTATTTACCCAATTTTGTGAAAGAATATTGATTTTGATCATTTCCGATAATTAATTATACATTATAATTATTTAATTTAACGTATGCTTTTTTATTACTTAGTAATTTATTTATAGAGATATTCACATATTAATATCATATGTATACTAGGTGTACATCACAGAAAAGAAAAAGTTAATCAAGAACGCCTGGTCGTGCGTCATATTTTGTAAAACTATCATATTTAAAAAATGCTATTTATTTCTCCATGAATCTGCATGATTGATTTCTTATTCATAGGTTACTGTTATTTATTTGTATTTGAATACATGTGTGGTTTACTTGTAAAGTAAATATTTCGTAATATCGACCTTTAATTAACAGCTTCACATAATGCGTTTATTTTTTCCGAAAAGTAATACGTAGCTTAATGTCTAGCAAAGTACATATTAATATGTGCAGATCGTGAAGTCCGGTTAAATACATTGATAACGTTTTATTCCTAGCCTTATGTACTTTAATATACATATATCTTCCTGAAGAATCCAATCATGTTTCTATAATTGGTTACCCCCTGTTTTTGCATCCCCAGCTTTATTATTTAATCATACTCATTAATTCAGAGAAGCGACTTATTTTGTTTATCCTATTGATCCGTTTTTATGACTTGACGGCTTTTTCTTTGCATTACCTCTTATTTTTAACATACAGGTCGTTAGCATTCATGGATCGAATTTCTTGAATGGTAGTTGAGCATTCATTCTTCAGTATTTCAAAAGCAGCCTCTATAACTATTTTGCTTTATATTTATTTATTTATTTACATTTAATAACATTCGCACATGATTCATCTCGCACATCTGCAACGTTCATCGCCCGCCGTTTGATTAACAAGACATAATAAATAAGTAAAATGATACTAGTCAATTTGCGTTAATTGACCCTGGCCCGTCTGGACCAAAGTCTTCCCAAGCACAAAGCGCGGGATTGTGCCTCGTCGGGTGAATAATCTCGGTTTTATCATCCGCGCTTCCTTTTAAAACCATGAACGAAAATTTAATTTATACCATGGATATTAACAATGTCTTCTTTTTTGTTTCAGGTAATTGCCATTGGAAATTTACACCAAACACACACATACACCACATATGTACGTAAGTCTTTTTACAACCCTCTGAGAACGTACGCCGTTGTATTTCACGTTTTGTGCGTTTCGTTGTGTTTTCTTTTTATCGGGAATAGCGGGTTCCCGCTCGTTTTCCGCATTAACGCGGAAACGTTTCGAGAAACAATTGATTTTATCCGACGTAGAACCGAGCTAGTACTGCACGAGCGGGATATCCTGTCGGAAGAAGAAAAGCGGAAACGTTGTTGGGGAAAAACGGGCGGAGGTGGTTGAGTTTAGGGGTGGGGTTAGGAAATTGAATTGATAATAAGAGAAAATCTGTCGGGCTCTGTTTAACCTGTTTTCGATCATTTGGTACAAATGTTTATAACTAATCAATTCATCCACAAACACTATAAGCTTGAAAATTGCGAATCTTATGAATATTATGGATACTTTGATTCGTTCCAAAACCTAAAAGTATTCATATAAAAATGATAATACAAAATACACAAATGTATTATAAAATATTTTAATTTATTAATTATTCCTATCGGAATCACTACAGTCTATCACTGATAGCTCAATGAAATCTTTTCCTTTTCGTTGAATTTTAACTAGAAATCTATCAAATGTCACTATTGCCTTCTTTTGAGGATTTGGCGAAAATGTGACATTGCATTGTTATTGAATATATTAATGGCTCGCATTGCAAATCGCAGCCTTACTTGGGTGGTATTTACCACATTTGAATTAAGGGGTTTCTCGGCCTCTTTTTCTTTTCTCCTCTTTTGTTCGCTAGTTTTACGATGGTCAGCTCCTGGCCATGTTCCTCCACGACCTCTTGAATATTGTCCTTATTCACCATCAGTCCCATGTTATTCCCCTGAGGACACAATTTCATCGATAATTGGCAGCTCCCTTTCATAAGCAAACCCGTTGACGCAATTAGGTCATAATTTTCTCCAAGAGAATTGATTTTATTGGTAACACCACATACTATATCGATGATCTTGGAAAGATTTGTTCCATTAAAGCATCGCTAAAATATTATTTTGAAGTAAAACTTTTTGAAATTCTAAATGATGTGCTAATCCATGGGCTGGAGTAATTAAGTGGTGTTGGGAGAAAGAAACTTGATAATAATGAACTCGAATTCCACCAATAAGTTGTCTTCAAGGTCTGGAAGATGAGCAGGAGAATTATCCATAACTAATAAGACTGATTGGAATTTTTTTCTAAAAAGTATGTATTCATTGCAAAGAAATCATCGACTGTCGAAAATCAGTTCAGTTAGGGTGAAAGCGACGCAATACGTACCGCTCGTATTGCATGACATTGCTCGTTTACCAAGTCAAAATTGATTTCTTTTTCTTATTGCGAAATACTCTTAAATCAAGTTACTCGCAATGTTTATATACAACTCAGAAGAAATGAGGATGGGCTAGCGACCCGGTTCTCGTAATAAAAAGTATAAAAGGGGAAAAGGTTTTAAAATAATAACTTATGGTTCATATCTCGACTCTTTATTAAATTAAAAGAGTGTTATATTAAATATTTATTCCTGCAGCTAATAAAAACGAATATAGCGCAAGCTGAAAATCTTATCGATGCGTGTCATAAAGCGTTCTTGGAATAATATAATTAGCTTGGCCGCGGGATGTTGATTATTTAAAGGTTCGACTATATACTGAGTAGGCATACTTCAAAATATTAATTTAATAGTAGTGAAAATTGAAAATAAATTAACAAACTAACCAACATCAATAAAACTTTTCCGACTTGTTCTCGCACATAAATATAATAGTCAACTATTATATTTAAGTGCGATAATAAAATAAATATAGTGTATTATTATATTAAAAATATGCTTTAGAAATATTTCCAAGTTTTCATTATGTTAAAACCTCACATATTTTTTTCCTTTTAACTGAGGATCATGACCAAAGTCTCCTCCATTATTTCATTTTTTCGTTCAAGTCTTAATTTTATTGTATGTTTTATATGTCCCAATTTGTTTTTTGCTCTTACTGATTTTTTCTATTTGCATGTTTTTTTTAATATATAATAACCGTATGTTATTACTAAGCTTTGTATCGCTAAATATTTTTATCGAAACGCTAATACTTTTTTATGCTAACAGTGTATATACCCGTGCTAATTTTTAGATTACTTGTGACCTTCTGAATAAATCCCTGGAATCGAGAGTTTTGTTTTCTTATTAATAAAATTATAGAAAAAAAATATATTTTTGAAAAATATTTGTATATATTATACATACATACAGGTATTATGTGTGTATAAAAACATGCATATAAATTTATTAGAAAAATATAAGTCGGTAAAAAATTAGTATAAAAAACATTGTTACACTTTTATTTATTATTTATTTTATTAATTTATTTAGCTTAATAGCTAATCTTTACATCTAACAAATTTAGTAAACATATATAAAAATATATAAAAAATACATAACAGAAAGAAAAAATAAAAATATACAATAATAAAGACTTAATATTATAATTTATTTCTGTATGTACGAAGGTGTTTTTTTATTCCATTTATGAAACCCGTTACTTTTAAACTTTTGTGTAATCCCAATACCATAATATTTTTTTAAATTACAAAAACGCAATTTCAAGTATAGTATATACAAAATAGCGATTGTAAAATTGTATTTTAAAAATAAGGATACATTTTTTATTTTTATTAAGAAAAAATGAGTTTTTAAAAAGACCAAGATTTTTAGAGACGAATCAGATAGTCTATTTCTAATTTTTGTAGTGAATATTCCTGCCGCAGGGGATATTTTCTCGCCTTTCGTTGATGTTGGAAAAGATTTAGATTTTGAGTACGTTTTCCAGTTGTCTGCAAACTCTTGATTTCACTTTGCCGTCTATTATTTTTTACTAGAGTAATATTCTGGTGCCCTATTAATTGTTTGTTTAATTCAAAGTCATAAATGAAGTTGTCATCAGTATTATTTTCATTTAATATTTCAGTATTTCGTTTCCGAATTATCTAAATTAGAAAAAGTTTTTCTAATCGATCTTCCCCATTATTAAAATATTTATTTTGGGAGTAATTTCGAAAGTTGTTAGCATATTTGTTTATTATTAACATAATCGGGCTTTTTTAAACAAATGCTTAAGGTGTGACTTCGCAGCCAGTAAGGCGCAGATGGAAACTAGTGAGAATTTTATTAGATTATATTACATATTGCGACAGACTATGGTGGGCGAACAGTGGTGGAAAAGCCGGCGCAGGGATGATGTCTGTGAAAGATCCTTAAAGTTCTGGTTGGTGTTGCAGCGACGGTATTGCAGAGGTTGGTCCCTCTCTGTTACGGTGCATTTATGGTGGAGGCCTTATCAGGGTGTGAGCGTCCATGACAATATGTTGTCCGCGGGTGGGTGGGCGTCTGTTAGGCGGGGTGAATCTGCTAGTTTCTTCAAGTGTCTGCCAAATGATTGCTTGTGACTGCCTTCTCCTCATTGGAGTCCATGCTTAAGTATCCAAGGCTGTAAAGCTTGCTCACTAATCACAATCATGCAGTGATCATCCAGCTAATCGTTGCACTTGCTTCTTAAAACAGCGAAATAAGTATACGCCTTTGAAAAGTGACATTTGCTTGATGGATATCTCCGAGGTCAAATTGCGTAACGGGAATGTTGGGCCTTACTGCGCTATTTGCCTTCCGGTGATATATTGTTTCCCGTGACCGTTTCGTAACAAACGACCGAAGAATCCTTGCTTGTTATTTATGGAGGAACTCTTTAGTTCTACTCGTAACGAGGGCTTTGTCTAATTTATTCCTATTAGTCACAGATTTTAACGTGAGTTTCAAAAATAAGATCCACCACAAACATGGGCATCTGTGTGGGTCCTCACAAATGTATTAAACCAATGAGCTGCTTATTTCTTCTTTTCTTAATTTTTTATTTCTCGTAAATAAAGTTGTTTATATTTCAGAGTTACTTTTACAGTCGAAAATCATATTTTACAGTCTTGTCTCTTACACATAATCTCTACTTGTGAGGTGACTGTGAATATGGTAGGGGATTGTATACATTATGTTCATAAATGAAATCCCTAATAAACCGCCTTTGTTATCAAATAAATTACGTTACGTCATTATTTATTACAAAAAGTACAATTTAAAAATTCAAATTGAAAGCTCATAACTTGCATAGTCGCTCTCTTTGATATACGAATTCTTTGAATATACAACATCTCATTATTATGCACTATTTATTTTCGTTATATAAAAATATTTAATTTGCAAATTATTATTATTATAATATAAATTAATTTTTAATAACGCGTTACACTGAGCATGTTGTAGCATTCCTAAGTGTAAAAAACTCAGTACATATAAAAATATGTCCCCCTCGAATGCTACATATTACATTTTATAATAATTAATATTAGTACATAATATGATTAATCATACATAAAAACATAATATTCTAAATAGATTTATAATAAAAAATGCATTGAAGTGAACAATGGCTAGCAATATAATTTTGTTTGAATTGCACCGCGGGGTTTAATCTGAGAGAATATGAGGGCTTGCAAGGGTTGTTCCGGTGTCAACCCACCAGGTGCGCTCTACAAGGGGTGGCGTTACAGACGCGAACGACACGACCCGGCGCGGAATTTGGCATAATAAGTTTTCTAATTCTAAATAAATTCACGTGCGAGGAGACAAATTGCTTTTGGCAAGGGGTGAACGTTCATATTGTCAGTAAAAAATGTTGCGTTGTGTGTAACTATGTATTAATGCTATATGACGTATTCTTTTAATTGCACTTTTTTAACATATGAACATAAGTACATTGAGTCAATGTACATAATTTGAACGATTTTTGTGTTCCAAAATCATAGTTTTTAGACCGAATGAACATAATAAAAAGGCAGTTTCGATCGGTCACTACATCTGTTTGACTGAACTCAAATATATTATGACATACTTTACAACTCAACTTAAAATACCATTATTCTTAAGTAAATTGAAGTTGAGTCATTGCCTGAAGTGTTATCAACCAACTCTCTCTTGTGTGCGCTAATTACACCGATATTTCACACGAACAATGTAGCGCTGGTAAACAGACACCAAAATAAACGCCATTATCTCTCTTTTCGCTCAGCTGGCTCGGCACTGCATTTTTATGCAAACCTTGGACACCTTCCAAGCGCGGGCCAATTCAGTTCTGCAAAACTAGAACCGCCCCCGGAACGACAGGGGCGACGAGCCAGAAGGCAACAATTGCATATTAAGGGCGGATAATCTGTTGTGGGCCATTAAAATCGTTTTCGACACGACAAATGGGAAATTGGGACCGTATTGAAGGCGATAAATATTCAAGGGGCAGCGCCAAGATGGGGACCGCCAGATTGTTCCCAGATTCGGAAACGGGAGATTGCCACTTAATTCAATATCTGACAACGAACGGCCTACTAACGGGGTGGATGTAAATTTAATTTTCATTATTGCGATGATAAATGAACGGCCGTTCGGCAGGTAATTAATCCTACGGCTAATTGCAGTTAAGGCTGTCGGTTATCTCTAACCGAACGCCACTGTTTCAGCGGCGAATTTAATTTAATCGGTCGCTGGTATCGCGGCAGAACGTATCTAACAATGGACACCGGCGCTTTGTATCCATTCCCTTGTACGACCATGCGCCTCATTGTGATGACTATAATTTTTGTTAGTTATTGTAAAGACTAATTTAATATATTGTGTTATATTTCTTAATTCTAAAGTTTTATTAATTAAAAGCCAATAGTAGCACAAATCATTATTTCTACAATTATAATTAAAACATAATTATAATTTCACTATAAAATAACTTGATTTGCATGTTGGGAACGCACAGGATAGGGGCACATCAACCCGGTAAAACTTCTTAATCAAAATCTATAGGCAAAGAAAAGTTAGTAGACTCATATTGAGGTGGTCTTCTAGACTACTGATGGCGAAAATACTTAAGTTTAATCTTTCAAATGCTTTTATACTTCCAAACATAACGTCAATACTTTTGTCAAAACCTTGTAATTATAAAGTCAGTTCATTCATATGAACAGGGAGACCAGTAAAAAATATTAATGTGTTGACCCATCTATGATCATTAAGCTAAGAAAAGTTCTGTTGATTTGGAACAATAGATTAGCCGTGTTTTTAGAGTATGATGTGTAATAAGTTCATTTAGAAGTATTGTATCAGCTGTTTGGCAAAATTATTCATCATTCTGTCGACATTTTGAGGTAGCTAATGTAGATAATAATCGGTGCAAAATTGAACAAGCAAAATATTTTAGTATTTTAAGGCGATTTCATCAAAACAATTTTTGATGGATCTCGCTTCAATGCAAGACGTTTTATTTGAATTGTCGATTTTTTCGAATTCCTCCAAAAAATGCATAGGTACATGCAGATAAATTGATTTGTTGTATCATGCGTCTTTTAGAAAATATGAAGAATAAAAAAGGGAAAAAGTAAACATTTAAATTACCAATGTTAGGGCATATATTTGTATATATAGTGTGGGGGAATAAAAATAAAATACCGCCTTACTTGTTTTTTATTTAGCACTACACCACTGCTCCTAATGGATAATATAATTAAAAAAACAAGTGGGCGTCCAATAGTTTCCATAAACAATTTCACAAATCCTACATTTTCCCCCACCATATTGTGTGCCCAATCTGTCGTCACTGACACAACGATGCTTTAGGTCACAGAATGTTTTTATAACTGCCTTACATATTTCGTTCCCTGATGTACCTTTTAGCACTGATTTGAACTTGATCAACTCTTTTCTCATTGTCGGATTTTACTTTGGTTCTTGGGCGAAAATCATCCGTAAACGATGCGTGTCACCTTTGACACGCATGTTATAGGTTCGCCATCACACGTTTAGAATGACATCGAGGGACACGTTTAGTCTGACCCAATAATTATATTTTCCAATAAAACTCAGCCAGATCCAGTCTTACTGTTTTCGTACATAGATTTAATTATTAGGTCACCACATTCGGATTATATTCTTCTTCGTAATTATCTATTGTCATCCCATGACTCAGTCTCCCCGATCAGTAGGCGAGCACACACTTATCGTAATTCAATAAATCAATAAACGACCGAGAAGTCGCGGGTGTGATTTCCGCCATTAACGCAATATTGACTCACGAGACGCGATGCGATCAGAATCAAAACTCACTTTGTCCATATATCGAATCAATTGATTTTTTTCTTGCTCATTCATCTGCATGTGTCATACCGAGTTGATTAAACTCGGCGGCGCGTACAACACATTGCCGATTTATCAGATGTTACATTTAAATGTATTCATCTGCAGAGATTCTGTGCTAGTGTTAATCATATGCAGCCGCCGAAAAAATACGTTATGATTAACGACGGCGTTGAAATTTTTTTTTAATCTTAAAACAAACACGATTCACACACATGCTTTTTAAAAAAAACTAAGACTAGCGCTCGAAAGGCTATTAAAAGCTCTTTTGTTGTCTGAAATGTTTCGGTGATAATTAAACTAGAGGTCTCGGTGATCTAATTTTGGTGAGAGCCATTAATTAAATATGTGATAATGTGAACAAAGTAGTGTATGTATGTAGCATCACCTTAACGTTATTATATCCCGTCGATCTAGAGTGGTTTGTGGGCTACCTAGTCACTCATAAAATATTATATATAGACTTGAAAGTATAGTTAAAACGTCGAAATATTTTACTATTATGTAAACCCAAAAGATATTACTTTTTTTTAATGTATCGTCTTAAAATAAGTATGTTGTTGTTGATATTATTTCAAAGCTCTGTTTGTAATGATACTGTTTTAATATAAAAACTTACCTAATTTCTCAAAAAAATAAAAAAATAATCGTAGGACAGTCCAATACCAAAAGTAGTAAAACTATCTAGGAATAATCAGTACAACTTAACTGTCCGTGATCGGTAGTTCAAGTCAGAATGCAGATATTTATCGAGTATATTGTCTATCTATTCCATACCATTCCAATGGTAATGTTTCATGGTTTTTATTATTTTCTGCATATAGTAAATTTTCTAAAAACGTAACGTAAAAATACATATACATTCATTCATAGGCAGAGGGCTCCCAACAATTTATATTCACTGCACCCATAACAAATGTATGACAAAAAAATGTATTCTTGTATTCTTGTATTCTTTCTCTCAATGCATACAAGGTAAATGGATTTATCCAGAAAAATCTTTTGCTATTCTGTCACATTCCTTGTGTATTTTTAGTATAATTAAAATACCATTATTAAAATATGCTCATGTTTTAAAAACCCTTAATATATTCAATACGCACAAATATGTATATAGCATGTGCATTAAATCACGCGTTACTATAAAATATATCATATTTATAGTTTTATGGAAAATCATATTCCCCAGCAGTCGAAGCTTAAATTTAGCAAGTTTACTTTAACAACAAAATAAACAATACGCCAGTTCATGCTGTGTGTGGATAACCATATGTGAAACAAGGATTAATTTAGCTTTTATATCGATGATAAACCGTAATGACGCGGTAGTATTAAATATACACTAATTGTTATTATGCTAGTATATGACAAATTCTTGAAAAAACTGGATTTAATACCAATATGATTCTATCTATCGTGAGAAATTTTTAATTTGAGAAAAATTATATTTCCGACCGATTGTTACAGATTAGGTTTTTCTATATTTTCCTAATCTCGCGGATGAATAAGTATATTACTTAATATACAGTATACATTCAATCCAAATATAAATATATAATATTTTGCTTTCTGAGTTTTTATAGATTCTAATAATTATATATTATAGGAATATGTGTTAGTCCGTCAAAATCAACTTTCAATAAAAAAAATGAATTAAGCGAGATATCTATGTCCCTATAAATATTCCTATTTCTTATTTTTCGATTTAGTTACTGTTTGCTTGAAAATTGCATACTGTAACTTCTCGATAATCGTTGAAAAATCGTGTATTAAGTTATTTGTTTAATTATCTTATGAAGTATCTAGGAAAAGTTAATCATCGATATTATTTTTAGCTCTGTATTTCTACTGATAATAGAAAGATTATTCTTTAAAATGTTAATAATTATCGTAGCTCCTCTGCAATTTGGTGTCTTATTTAATAATTCTGAGAATGTTAATATTAATTCCCTTCCAGTTTTTTGTCTTTTTACAGATTTTTTTAAATATTTCTCGGAAAATCAATCACAGGACAGAATCCCTAGTAGCTATATGGTACCGATTAATCGGCGACACGTGTATTCCATATATACGTATACATATCGGTGCGCCGAGGAGTTTTGTCGCCAGTACTATAAATATTTTATGCATAGGAAAGCAAAATGTCTCCATAGTCTTGATTTGTTGCATTCCCTCAGCATTTCCAATTTCACGTTTCACTGCCGCACCACGTGTCGGTTTATCGCTGTCATCGGCGCGTTTAGAACCGTCCATCTTTCATACAGAGTTATTTATTTTTTCTTTTGGTTATTTTTCGTGTGCCAAATTAAACCGTAGCTTTTCGGGCATCGTGCTCGAGCGGCCGTTAATCAACACTTAGGGGCGGTTCGGCCAACAAAGGCGTTCGAACTAGGCTTTTTTCGTTCTCTTCTGGGTGATATACACCGCACGAGTGCCGCGGACGTGCTCTTCCTTCGTTTGAATTTGCAAAATTGCGTTTGCAAAATCCCAAAGACCCGAATCGTACCCTCGACGAGTGTGCGGTTAGACAAGTTCGAAAACTAGACCCCGGAACGGAACCGCTAATGAAGGTGCTGTGCGTAAAAAAACTGCGCTGTGTCGATTAATCTGAACGTCGAAATTGTAATATTAATACTACTCCTAGGTTAGTTTTTGCTCGAAAAGTTTGTTTTGCTCCCGGGATTGCAGTGTTGGGCAACTTGTTCGAAAACTTTGCACTCAGTGTGCGAAACTGAGAAAGAGTGCCGTTTGATAACTTTTAACGGGGGATCTTATCTCAAAGTTACCGACACTTATCAATTTATAATATAAAACTATCGAGTTGTTACTCGAATTTTGTGTCTTCCGATATATAATAGTATATTATATCTAACGTAAACAGACGTTCTATTACACGTAAAGACGTTTTTCCCACAAAGATAAGATAGAATATCACTTGTTATTTAAATTTTCTGCAAAATTTTCATTATTATAATATATTCATATAGTATTTATTTCATTTATTGTTGCTTAACATGATAGGCATATACAATATGGACTATTTTACTGAAATTAATCTCACTAAAAAAAATTGTTTCAAATTTAAATTTTATACAAAATTGACCTTATAAATATCTTAACTAAGTCTACATCTTGTTTCAAATTGTCAGCTATTCAAAATTTTATAAAATGTATAACTTTTTAGTATCGATTCTATAATATAGGTAAAAAAATACCAATTCTCCTAAAAATAATAATTAAGAAGTTAAATATCATTTCACACAAACGAAAATAGTTGGTTCTTTGCTAAAAAATTTTTTGGGATTGATCGTGTAGAGATTTACACTTAACACCAGTAAAGAGACACGCGCGCGTCAAGTCTCGCGAGCGGTGCCCGCGGACCTAACAGCTGTCGTTAAGTATGCGCGCATTCTTACGATACCCTTCAACGTACGGGGTAGTGATACGACTTTCGTACACGATGCTGTGTACAACACAGCACAAAACTGGACGAGACACTCGATTCCACTACGCCTCGACGCTCAGCCTTTTACTACGAATTTTAAGGGACTCCAACATTCGATTTTCCCGGGCAGTTATCTTTAGTTTTCTTCCGGTTATTGCCTTTAATTTGTAAGAACCACATTCGTTGAACCGTTTCAAAGCATTTTGAACAGCATGTCATAAACACTTAATGTGCTTAATTCAGTACTTGCGAATACAATAAAATTATATTATTTGCTCTTTTAGCTTCACTTAAATCGCGTTTTTTGACATTTTTAAAATGTTTATTTAATATTCAAAATAAATAAATAAATAAAAAATTTAACGATAAATAAAGGCCGAAATCACGCAACTGAACATAACAGCCGCTTAGGCGAAACTGTACAGTAAGACCAGAAAACCCTTTTTAAAACTCAAGTGTGCAATAAAAAAGGACAAATTTCATTGTATAGTTTTCTAAATTACGGTTATAACTATCTGCTAAAATATTTCGGTCAAAATATACATTTGTAACACCGTTTTAAGGGGTGCCTAATACTTTTGGCCAAGGTTCTATATATTATATAAAACAAAAAACGCCGATATATTAAAAAATATATCGGGGTTTTTTGTTTTGTGATACTTTTCGTTTAAAATGGTAATGCTTTGTCCTTTGTCATAAAATCGATAAAAACTGATTAAATCTACCTTTTTAGACATGTCTGTATATTGGTATGACAAGAGTTCTAAAATCTAAAATCCGGTCGGGAAAGAATAATTTTGTAAAGCACTGTCTTGGCTAACTAAATAATTTTCAAATAATGCATATTTAAATCAATAACTAAACCCACTTACACCTAAAACTTTCATAGTGAAATGCCTTGTGACATAGATTAACTAAAAATTACATTAAATTATTAAATAACGCAATTAATTTTAACAACCTAGTAAAAAGCTTAGCGTGAACTTTGATGTACGTTCCAGTTTCCCTTTGAACCCGTTTAAACTTTCGCCCTCAATTGAGTTGTCAAATCTCGCGTTTCAGCAAAAGGATTTCCATTTTACCCTCACTATTCTATTAAAGCGTTTTTGTATTCAAAATTTAAAATGGCGCTACGAATCTTTTCTTGTTCGTATTCATTTTTTTGATGCTGAAAGTCTTAATGCACCAAAAAAATATTTAAAAGAGACCACGAATATCTGCTTTTTCATGGACACTGGCTGATGAGTTCAGTGTGGTTAATGTTCATGTTTAATAATTCATGGGTCGAAAATTGGCATTTAGAACTGGAATGAGTAGTGGCGCAAAAGTGAATCCCACAGGGTGGACCCTTTTTATGGATCGGAGGCTGTTCGACTGCTCAAAGATTAATGTGAATGTGATGTCATCGATGTTGGTGATAAAGGTTTTTATTGTTTGGTTCATTACCAACATACATATTTTATTGATAGAATTGTTTCATCAATATGTATGATAGTAGGATTATTTAAAAAATATACCTTAATGCAATAAATGTTTGACTTTTGTGTGGATTAAGTTTCAAAACTATCTTGGAACATGTAAACCTGAAATTTGTTACCTGTCACGAACGATAAGAAATTATGATTTTATTCTTTGCTGTGAAGTTATTTCGTTGATTTTTTAACCGGTTAGGTTATAATGTGTTTCAGCGTTTGTTCGTAGCGCGTCAATTATTTTCGAGTGACAAGTATTAAATATTCAAATGGCATGTCGTGTCGCGTTATATTATATTAAGACGTTCTTTATAAATTTATGTACATAATTTAAATCCCCGAGTAATGAATGAACAATGGAACTTTTGCGGCCCGGCTTCACCGGCCGTTTTGCATTCGGCTACTATTGGATATCAATTTTATGATTTGATAAATCAGTAAGAATAAAATTCTGCCGAAATGTGCACAACTCTGAAAAAGTAAATATGAAATGAGCTATCGAGTACACTATTTTAACCATCCTAATGGATTTATATAATGCAGCTTATTGTCAATTGATCTTTATCTGACTACCAATTTTTTTCTCAGATCAAATATTACAATAGTTTAGCCCAAATGTGTTTTCTCCAGCTCAATCTTATGTACATCCCCAAATTTTATTATTTTATTACAAATCTGACCATCATGACTAGACAGTTTTTCTTAATGCGTCATGATAAGGCCATTATATAACAATTTTTATTTAACATTTCACATACATACATATACAATACATCAACTCAAACATGCGCTTATATACATGCATATCCATACACACACTCTTTAACAGATGTATACACTACCGCCCGTGCATTTTCGTTTTCTGGAGAAACATTAGCCGAACACACAGTAAATTTCGTCATATAGAGCGGTAAGGGTTGCGGTCAGGTTGTCGCTCTAATAAACTTGCGTCCAATATCACATTTTCAAATATACTCGTTTACCTTAATTTTTCGTATATGCAGCCATTGTGTTTCGTTTAAATGCTCTTTAAGATTAGTACTATAACTAACTATTAAATTTCATAAATGGCCATATTAGCTCCACTCACTGAATTTGGATGTTAATTGTTATTATTATAAGCCTTTCTCACACTAGTTATCGTGTGAATTTCTAATGTGGGTTAATGCTAATCTCACAAAATTATGTATATAATTAGACTTTTTAAGAAATTCAATTCAGGAAAACGTCAGGAAGTTATGAATGTGCAAATAAATTAACAATGAAGCTCCATTGATGTTTTCTATATATAAACAATTTATTGATACACACAATACAGCCTCCGAACACGTACGACGTACGTGTGCCGACGCCCTACGGTGCACATACAGACTATTTGGAATATTCATCCGACACCTCGTGCCTCTACAGCTTCGTATGCATATTTGATAAGCTCATCCGCATTTGTGCATATAACCCGCAGACTTTTTTGATAATTCAACCCTTATCGGTCCGTATACTGTTAATGTTAGTGAGCGTCGGAATTTGAGTTGGCGGTGGTTCGTCTCTTTTCCTTTTGCGACATTCGCCACAGCTACTACACGGGATTGCGGTTTTCCCTCTTTGGTATTCTCTCAGCTGGAGAATTTCCAACGCTGGAACTGTGGTAAATTAGTCTGCGTTAGTCTGAACGTTTTAAACAGCAAAGCGATCGTTGTCGGATTATTTTTTAAGCCCTGAATTGAGATGCGTAATGCTTGTCCAAAATATAATAAAAAAATATATACAGGCCTTCCATGATGGTTTAATTATTAAGTGCATACATAATCTGAAGGGTTTATTTTCAAAGGATAGTTTTAATGGAAATTCTGAGTATATTAGTTATTGTTGATAATAATTTGGTCCGAACATTACAACTTTGCTATAAAATTATTATCATATTTGTACTTATTTTGTGGTCATATTAAAATGTTAAGATAAAAGTATAGTCCATTTTTTTGCTTACTTTTCAAGTTTTCGGGACTACTGGTTCTGTGTATGTGTGTCGAAAAGTAGGAGAATAATATCACACCGATTGCGTCGAACAAACTGTCAAACTTAGGGGTGAAAGCGTTGTGTTCTAAAGTTTCATGACAACACCAGGGGTAAAAGTTGTGTGCTAGGGTTGAATGAATTTATTTTTGAAAATATTTTCAAAAACGATCGATGTGACCATTAGATTACAGCAAAAAAACGTTTCATATTATACTGGTGATTTTTGATTAATATTTAAGAACATAATTGCCAAATACAAGTTGAGCTGCAAAAAAATATCGTACTATACAATAATAAATATAGATGCCCTACTAATCTAATTAGACAATCAATATTGAAATTCAAAAGAAGTACTATTTTATTATTATTATTTTTCATTATAAATCTAACCTCATGACATGTTTCCCTAATAGGTCATGATGGCCATAATACAAACAATAATTATAGCAATAAAAATTCAAAATAATAATAATAATATGGTGCACAACTAAAATAGATAGCACCATCCCGTATATGTTTTTCCAGCTCCTTGTAGCTATTACCGAAAACATG
Organism: Plectrocnemia conspersa; assembly: GCF_051122295.1. Taxonomy (NCBI): domain Eukaryota; kingdom Metazoa; phylum Arthropoda; class Insecta; order Trichoptera; family Polycentropodidae; genus Plectrocnemia; species Plectrocnemia conspersa. The sequence continues at coordinate 11,879,907 of NW_028277172.1, forward strand.
CTTGTACTTGACAAATTTGTTGAGAAGCCTTATGATTCATGTAAGAGGAGCGTTCTCGCGCGCTGACGTACTGGCCGCGATGAGAAAGAATAAGGGACGCGATCGCGACTCTAGAGCATTCTAAAGCTCGCAGATAAAAGTCGCCGAGCATCGACGGATGGTCGACACTGCCCCTTAGCAACTCCAAAAAGTGTTTCATTGAGTAGACGCTACGCCAGGGAAAGCAATGAATTGTATCCTAACACTCCAATAGAAAAAAACTTGTTGAGATATTTTAATATAATATAACAACAACGAGGAGTGTTTCATTTCACTTGGATTCCAGACAATAGAGCAGTCATGTTTCAGGACGCTACGAACTAGCGTATCGCACAGAACGCAAATCACCAATAAATTATTTAAGTGACACGCGTTCCGCATAACGACGCCGAGCATCCTCGACACTTTATCGCAAACTTTTTCGATATAAAATGCATAGAAAATATATCTCTGCGAACGACAATATATTTCTGCTAAACACCTCAGCCTAAACTAAAAGAAATTCGCCAGGCAAGGGGATCTGAAAAATGTAACACTTGTAGTGCCATTTTATTAAATAAAAATTGCAAGAGAAGATTGCTAAGAAACGTGTAGTTAGTTATTATTGTTCTTAAGATGAATCACACCCATTCTCATTTCGTGTTAAAATATAAACGTAGCAAAATACGAGCCTGAAAACAATTTTTGATTCCTGTCAAAGAAGTCTCTGGCCATTCTCTTTTTTTTCTTTGTACACCCAACGCGCGCAGAGTTTCTGATATTATTTCATCCTCCGACTAATTTATTCATCGTAAACGTCATTTATTATTTTAATAAATTCATAACGTGTTCTCAAAAGAAACAAATCATTAAAAAAATTTGGGGTAATTATAAATTAATAGATCTATCACACACTTAACATAACAGTGTTACCAACTATTTCCTCAACAAAAATTCGTTTTTTAACTACATCTTTATCTTTACTTTCCGAACATCCCTGCTATAATTTTATTTATTAAATATTATTTTAATAATAAAAATAAATATAAATAATAATATATATATTTTTTAAATTTACATATCGCTACATTTTATGTATGCAACATACATAAACACAACAACTTTGCTACGCACCAGAGCCAGTTCCTATTATCCGATTTTTTCATTCTCTCTTGCGCTGATTTTTTTCACCAGTCCTTTGAGGGACGTTTAATCAAGATTTCAAAGCATGCGTGTAAATTTAAACATCAAATCTGAATACATAACGGATACAAAAAAAATCAATGCTACACAGCATAAAATCACAATTTCCCACTTCGTTATTTCCCCAATCATCGCTCAACTCATTTTTTTAATATTTTTTTGCTACCTCACCGTACGCATTATATGTACGTTTTCAGTACCTAGGTATTCCATTCCATTACGATAATTACGAAGTTTTCCTCGAACGCCGATAATCCGAAGAGCTTTTTGTCTTGGCCCATTTTGACCTATTTCGGTCACTTTCGTGAAATATCGCCGTGCGCTCCGACAAATTACCCAAATCATCGCTGCCCCATCCCTTGTCGGCCTTTTTTATTTTATAAATGTACGCGCGTGCGTGGGGGTGTATAAAATATACCAGGAAGCGCGATAAGAGTCCCGGGTCGGTCGTTTCTTTTTCGCGCTCAACTTCCTCGCTGACTGTCGCCATTCAGGCTATAATCGCTGTGGGGATCTGCATACAATAGACTATTGTTTTAACCCTTTAATAATATAATTGTGATGTTTTCGCCACACATCCATACAACCTGTACTGTACGTGCAACGTTCTGAAATATTTATCCGGTCCGAATGTTATAAATATTGAATATACCGACTGTTTCTAAAGTGACTATCTATTTATTTTAACATATTTAAAAAAAACTATATAAACTTATGTATTTTATACGTATGGTGATACTATTTTTAGTTGTGCCGATATTTATTTATTTATTGTAAGTTACTCTATTTTATTAATTATAAATTATTATGACAGCTTACAATCAATAGATGGCACTATATACGATCTGGCTTGAATTTTTAAAATTATTAGTTCCGTTATTCAACCGTAAGATTAGGAAAATCTAGGAAAACCTAATCTATAAATATTTATCAGAATTATAATCATATCATTACCATTGACTTCAATCTCCCAGATACGATAGAAATTGAAAAACGCTAGGGATCTATTTAAAATATAAAAAAATGATAGGTTTTGCTCAACAAAATACTACTAGAATCTCATATTAAATATTTTATTATTTGACATTTATATGTAATATTTGGCTATTTATGAAATCGCATATGTATTTTTCTTCCCAATGTATGTTAAAAAAATTCTCTTCAAAACTCGACCCATTCATAGAACGCAGAAAAGTTGACCGGCGCAATTATTATTGTATTTTGCTCATGAAAAAAATATTACACAACAACAGGGCTTCGAATTATATTCTTTGCAACCCCTCGAAACCGTAAAACGCATGTTTTTGTTGTACTATATTTAAAAACATAAACTTTGTTCCGGAAAAATGTGCAGAAGCGTAAATTGACGTTCATCCGCCGAAAAGAAATAACGCATATATTTTTTAGAGAAGCAACGATGTGAATCAACTTTACACGACAGTATTTTTTTATGGAAATGTTTTATTTTCTCTGTATAGTAGGTCCATATTTCTTATTGCATTACAATATATTATATTTTACTGTTTCGCACTCACTCGTCTCATTTGCAAATTATCGGTTAAAATGCTTTGCATGGACCCGTATAAGATGTTCAGTACTTCGGTAAGCTATCTTTGAATGAACCATTTTTAAAACTTTTTCTGTTTTTGAGGATGAAGGACGTCCTGACTGTTGCTCGTCATCAACCGACTCGTTTCCGCTTTTAAATTGCTCATACCACTTGTAAATAGTCACAACATTATTGCCATACACTGATTTTAACATTTCATGAGCTTCTTTGGCACTTTTTTGCAACTTAAAACAAAACTTAATTGTAAGGCGTTGGTCGAAATCCATGGTGCGCGACAGACACGGTAAACATGACCTAACTCTTCCGGCTCTGGAAGCTGGCTGATAAGCCACAACTTGACACTGACTATCTTAACGGATCAGGCTATCGGACATATTACTTCAGATGAATGTAGCGTCAGCAGTTAACCCTTAGACCGCCGACCGGTAAATTGTTAATTACTCGCTGTACGCCATGCGTTTTTAGCGATATAATTTTTTGGCTACTTACTCTGTTTAACACATCATTACAGCCAAAATACTCAATTTTTATATTTTAAAATTATATATGTATGATTAACATGGTTTAAACATTCTAATTATATCAATAAACAAACGTTTTTAGTCGTATTGTTGGAAATATGGAGTGAACAAAACTAAATCTATTCGTCGGTCCGCGAGTTGGCTCGCGTACACACACCTACACACACATGAACGCGCGCGGCACTATACAAGCGAATGACAAGCAGGGTCATGCTCACACTGAGACAATTTTAATATATAAATCTGCAACGCATTTTTTCTTCGTCTGACCTACATCCTGTTATAAAAATTTACAAATCGACAAGATTTCTTTGATGCATACAAAATCACATATATCGTACACAAAAATAACCCTAATAACCAAACCGTTTATTTTTGATCAATGGTGTTTGCAATTGGTTGTTGTTGAAGGTTGTCATATTTCTTTATATATAAAAATAATAAATAATAAAACTTGATAGCAAGATACGATGTTACATTTAACTATATATAATTATATGTATAATTTATAATATATACATATTCTTCTTCTTCTTCTTCCACGGCACTACAACCGGTGATCGGTTTTGGCATTTCCACCTAATTTCTTGTAGGGCTTCTAGATATATCTTGAGTTTTAGTATTTCTTCCGATATTGTTTGCATTTTTCCTGGTTGTAATATTGCACATTCCAGCTTCCAAAATCGTTTATCTAGATTTCGATCGTCTAGGTCATTATGAATCGGGGCGGATTTATTATTTCTTTGTGATTTTTTCATAACTATTTGGATTTATCCACGTTGGTTGGTTTGCTCCATGATAGAAACCCTCCTCCTTTATCCGGGCTTGGGACCGGCAAGAGTGCAACATATCTACACTCCAGGCGGAATATGTAATATATATTACACACACACACACACATATATATACAATAAATAATAAACTTTTCGACCATCGTGACGCATTGGGGTAACCTGTTAGGTCACGATGGTATTAATTTAATGTAAATAAATAGAACAAGTAAAATAAAATGATTCTACGACAAGGAATCGTTTTTGTTATTATTATTATTATTTAATATTTACCAAGAGTTATTATTGATATTTTATTAATTATATCTTATTTATATTTATTAATAAGTATTTAATAGTAATTATTATTATTATTATTTAATTATTACAAACAATAAAAACCAATCACAAAAACAGTTGACAATATTAAAACAGTCGAAATAACGTATAAATGTATTCACAAGTATTTACAAATCACAATTATCATTGAAATATTGATGACATAATTTAATTTCGATTCATAAATTAAAGTATAAAAAAACGAATTTCCGCGATGCGTTTGTGCTAACCCTAAAAGTGGTCTAAATAAGCACGATCGAAACCACGCGCGAAATACAAACGACTAAAATTAAGGCGTGACTTTATAATTATATATACCACTGTTTCATCGCAAATTCTATAAATAAAATCACTGAAATCGTTTACTAGGAACTCAAACTGATTTTTAAAACATATATTGCCAACTTTTACCTTTCCGTTTCTTTAAAAAACGAAGGTTTTAACGAGCGCATCATATCATGCGCTTGGCGTTAGACAGTAGATTTAGTTGCGCATCATATCATGCGCTTGGCGTTGAAAGGATTAATGCTATAAAAATTCATTCACCGTATTTTTTGATCACACCTCATATGTATATATTAATATGTATAAAATCTGTCTAATATTTTTAGCATGCCGCGTTTAATATTTTCGAGGGTAGGTACAATATAATTAAAATTAAACTTCAAACAAATTTTTAATTTGAAACACTTTAAAATATATAAAAAAAATATTATATTCAATATAATTATTAAAAAGGCAAACACAATTATTTGTAGACGAATATAGTTTTCATAAGTTATAAGCAATTTTCTGAAGGTAAAAAAGTCCTGCTACTTTTTATTGCTTTTTGTATAACAATTTTATGTGCATTAATGTGTGTTTATTGCTTAAACCGTATTTTTTTTATTCTTCACAACTACGAATATATTTAAATATTCTATCGTTTACTATTCGACATTTCTAATAGTTGAAAATATCTTTAGACCAAGTTGCTACCATTGCTCTATTGTGCTCAATTATGATTAAAATCACAGTAAACTTAAATAATATGTTTCTAAATAGTTTTAATTTGTAATAAATATATTTGAGAATCTATACTAAGTAATTATTTAATTCACCATCTACTATGTAAAATCATATTGAAGTAAAATATTTTATTTAATAATCTAAATGCAATACAATAAGTATTGTATATTAATATATATAATATTGAATTAATATTGCTAACATAGCGAACTTTTTCTCCATATTCTTGATAGTTAAATATAAAAACATACGGATGTGAAGGTTTGCACTAAATTATTTATTATAAATACATATACAATATAAATATAAATGTATGTATCATATAATAAATATATACATGTATGCATATGAAATGCGCATTTTGAGTAGTATTCAATATTTTTTTGGGCTTTTCAGATTCAGAACAGCTTAAATTTCACCGTGAATAATAATATTGTCCGATTGTGATTCGAATGAAAACATTAATATTGTGAATATCGTGCCAGTGTCGTACAAGCTGACGTTATTGTTATAGTGTCCTGCAGCTGGAAACAGCGCTGAACTAGACGATATAAAGATAACGGCATCACTGGAGAAGAGTGTTATACTATCCGTTTTTAAGCAGTAAAAGTGTTAAAGCTGTCGAACTTTATCAGCGATACACTGCAGTAAATGTACGAGTTACGGAACGTGACAGACTCTTTTACACTTTTATATACCGCTCGAAGAGGCGATGGATGTGGGTTCGGCACTGAACGAAGTGAAATTTTATTAATAAATGACGTTCATGCAATTTTAGAAGTAGATAAAATTGATGGCAGTTATTTTTTAAATAAAAAGATGCACTAATATTGTATGTGTGATCCAGTGTTTTAAGAATTAGTGATCAGGAGCAATCGCAAACTAACCGGCAGTTTTAACTTTAAGCACGAATATGGTCGTCCGGCACGCGGAATAATCTCCCGCAGGCCGAAACCATTCTACTCACTACATATTTTATTTTTTACATATAGTTTTTACATTATTTAAACTTCACTCTCATTGTATCATATCACTTCCTGACTTCTACGTATGTGGATATATTTTGAAGGAGCACACTAATAAAGGATCGCTCTTAGCAAACCACAAAGTAATATCATGAGCCGGGACTAATAACGTTGCGGTTTAACCTGTACCATTTGAAAGTTTCAACCTTACGACCGTCGTATGTGTGTGTGTGGGGGGGCTTAGCAAACATTACATGCAAAGAAAATTGCGTTTATGATACATAACGGCAATTAAGGAAGGTAATATACCGACGTGACATGATACAAGGGGTCATGTTGGTGTTTCTAATAAAGCGACGGTCTAATAACGTGTTTACGATGATCGATTATGATTAATGGACTCGGCGTAATTTTCGAACGTTTTAGGTTAAATTGATCGTGATGGTTTATATCGTGTCTCTGACGTTATATCGGTTCACGGTGATGAGAGAGAGTAAATAATCCGGTTATCTCCCATACAAAGTTGTAAAGTCGATATCAAAACAAACATAGCCAATATTTGTTCGTAATGTCCCCGATGAAAAGAATTTCTTACCAAAGGTACGGATTCGTATTGTTTATTCGGATCTTTTGTATACAAAGCGTATTCGCTCTTATATAAAGACACGTGTAAATCTTACGTACACGGTTATCATTTTATTGCTTGTATACACAAGCGTACGGCGCAAAACCTAGATGAGGTGTGAGCGATAGCGAGAATTTAGTTGATTCATAGTCGATATGTGTAGATGTAATGGTATTGTGTAACTAATCGATATTTTTGTATTCTCTATAGCTTGTCTTGTAACATAATGTTTACGATCAAGAGCGGATTAACGGTTCAAAAAGTTTTCCGATTAAGCACTTAATTGTATTTCCTTCTCCAATAAACTTTGCCTTAAGTTAATTTGCGATATTAATATTTAAACAAACATTTCTAGGTTAATTATTGGTAAATTTTGTTGATACTGAAGTGTATAAATGTGTATATTCTGGTGTGAAATGCAGTAGTGTAAGTAAAGTTAATACGAGTAAAATAATTCATTGCTAATCTAATGCTTAATATTTAACTAAATTGTTCATGAATGAGTTTGCTATTAAGAGATTTCTTTAATCGAGATAATATGATTTTTTCGAATAATTGCTAAATGACGGCAGTGAACTGATCGGTATGTTGTCTACTTTGCAATGTTTTTTTATCGGATGAATTTTTGCTATTTTCCAGATAATTTGAGACAATTCCAAAATATAAGCATGAATTAAATATTTTAGTAAAGTACTTAGAGCATACAAAAGGAAGACATTTTTGGTTTGATCCTACTCTTATTTAAACTCAAAGTTACAAAATTTTGTTTGTATGGGTTGGGGGGGGGGGTAACTTAATATGTCTCATGGTCCTAGAGTGCAACTGAGCAGGTTTTAGAACGGATGGCTTTCAATATAATTAATTTATCGATTTATTTAGAAGGATGTCTGTGTTTTTGCAGGTTCTTAAAGATAAACCACGCTGAATTTGATTTATATCGGTCAAATTGTGTAGTAAAGCATTCTATTTAATATAAATACGCATTTAAATTACAACTATCGATCACGAAGCAACTTTGTACTATGCGTGTATAATTTATTCTAATACTGCTTGCATGAAACGTACTTTAAATATTAAAACGGCCTTGTTGGTCAATAGTAGATTTAATAATAGCTAACACAATTAACCTAACTATTTACACAGACGTGGTTAATCTAAAACGGTTTTCCTAAAAACATAAAACTAAAGATTATAAAAGTATACTATTATATTCGTGCGCTTATATTATACCCGTAAGCGTAAAATATTTGCTACAGTTAAATTTTAATATTTTTATATGCTAACGTAAATAGCCACATGAAACGGATTTATAAAAAAATTTAAAACGAACATAAAGATCTTGTTTTTGTTTTCAATATACAAAAAAAAATATACTTTACAGAGTAAGTCCCAACGTGATTTTTTTCTCTTCCCTTTTAAATTTATTTTTTCAAAAATTAAATTACATAACATAAACGATTCGAGTCTTACCCTCGCCTTTACTTAATGCCGGATTAACGCAAAAAAATGTTCATACCTATACTTATATAATAAAACAACACCCCATCCCATCGTGGGTCGTTTCGCCCACCTCAAATCAAAAAAGCCTTTGGTTCGCCTAATAGTTTAGCCCGCTAGCCAAAAAACACCATCGATTTTGCATTATTGCTCGGATTGCGTGAATTTTTTCCTTTGTGAACTAAAAAAATCGTGCGGTCACTACGCATTTATACCACCCGTTATTAACATTTCGCCGAGGCTGTCGTTTTTAAGTTTACATGCCTTTCTTTTCGGGCGCCAATGCCGCAAAATGTCGCCGATATGTGGGTTAACGTATATGGGTTACTTGGATTTTTTATCCGACATTTAAAACCCGCTCGTAAATTTAACTCCTTTTTTTATTGTTTCCGAAGTAGGAAAATACGCGTGTCGGATCGGACATGCATAATTCGGCGCGACAATAATGTCAGCCAGCCGCTTTATCGCTTACTAACATCGTAACTATTGACGATAGTCTTTTAACTATAAAAATTGCGAATTATTAACAGCTAGCATATCCGATGATTTTGTTTTTATTTAACATTATTTTTACGCTCCTATATAATGGTTTCCTTAAAAATAATATTTATGTTGAGCTATGTAGTTAACGTATTCTTTCCATAAATGTGTTTATATATTTGACTCTGTAAATTCCCGTATTTTTGTTACAAGTATAAAAATACAGGTCAATTTGCAAACATATATCTCAAAAATTTGTTTATGTAAGTTAATTTGCCTCAGGGTATCCATGTATAAAAATTAGGTTCGTGTGGCGTAAATGCTTTAAGCATTGAAAATGATTACTTACCTCCAAGAAAAGATAACGATTTACCTTTTAGAATCAAATTAATGTATATTAACATACGTACTTATCTAGACATTTATTTATATTATATAACTGACAATCGATTATTTAATTATTTAGCTATTTAAACCATTTCTAAATATCCTCCATAAATACTTCAATGTGATGCAGCACAGTTCCAATGAACTTGATAAGTAATAAATAAACCCCAACTTAGAAAAACGCTTTAGAACATGGAACAACCTTTCAGTTCCACGAACTACAATCGTTTTCATTGTTTTAATTAGTGGGTTCACAAAAGTAAATAGATTTTTTTATTACGAGTTATTATAATATATGAAAGAATTGCTAACATAATTAATTTTAATGAATTTTCTGCTCTTGCTTATCATTTAAAATGTGGATCTTTATTGTTGATTGCGATCCGCATATCAGCGTGTGTATTCAGGCAATTCCTAGATTTTTTTATTGATTAACAAAATAACTGAATCCAGATTAAATGTCAAAGAAATCAGAATACGTATTGTTTTTCATATTGTTGATTATAAAAGCACTTTAAAACTAATGAAAGTCCCGAGAATTTCCGGGAAACGAGACTTATTTAGGGACGTTTGAGATATATTTATAATTTTCGCATTGAATATTCCTGTCGTTGAGAATACTCGCTTTCCGTTGATGTTGACTTAATTTTGAGCATAGATTTGGATATTACGTCCGTTCTCCGGTTGGTTGTAAAATCTTAAATTCCTTGTGTGGACTACATTTTTTTTACCCGAGAAATATTCTGATGGTTTTTTAGTCATTGTCATATTAATGAAATAATCATCAATATTATCTTTATTAATTATTTTAGTATCCGATTCCGAACTATCTAAATTAGAAAAAAATTGTTCTAATAAATCTTCCGCATTATTCAAATATATTTTTTGAAGTAGCTTTGAAAATAGTTTTCATTTGCAACATAGTTTTATTGTAAAAATAAATATTAAACCAACGAGCTGCTTATTTATTTTTTTATTTCGACGCTGCAAACATTTCTAGCGATAAAGTTGTGTTAATTTCAGACAACTTTTTCAGTAGGAAATCAATAAGTGCCGGGACACGAGACGACGCAAAAGACACAGAATTCATAGCCATGATGGTCAGATTTCTAATAAATAAATATATATCTAGTGCTAATAACAAAACTTATTGAAGGTTCGCATTAATCTATGATATTTCTTCACAATGGTGGATATATGAATTCGTAATTAATTATTCCGAAAGTATCGGGTATTTATCAAATGATTCGAAATGAGTCACAAATTTTCACGCACAATATGAGTTATGAATAATAATTATTATCAACCATGTCTTCAAATGCAGGAGAATTTAAGAGATGCCTCTTTCAAACGCTATCAATGCAGAGATTTATTTTCTAGCATTGCATATGCTTAATTATTTCATCAGTTACATTACATTATATGAAGCTGTTGTTGTTTTCAGACATTCATAAAACAAAATAAAAATACTTTATAGCATCATAATTGACTTTTCTAACTAATGGCATGAGTTAACTACAACTGGAAACATAAGTCGACTCATCCAATTAAATAAAGAATTAGCTCTGACATCTGAGATACATTACTCCAAAATATCTTAATTTTAAATCATTGATTCGGTTGTGAATGACATAATTTGATTTTTTTCATTGCCTGTGATAATTGTTGTCATTTATATTGAACTTAGCTTGATACGATTTTCAGGAATTGTACGGAGCCTTATAATTTAGCAAATTTATATTCCATTTGGTGTTGTGGGGGTTTCAACCACCTGTACAATTAACTTAGATGTCATTCTATTGATAATTTCGAACCATGAAAATAAATATCAACTCATCTCAAAAGTAAGGTATTAACAATATAATAAAGAACTCGGAGCGAAATAATTGTATTAATAATTGTTGAGATTTCGCGGACTAACTCTTACCACATTCGTACCGAGACGTTAATCACTCGTAATCATCCATATGTATCGGAAAAACTACCATTTTGTGTGAAAAGGGTAGTTTTTCGTTCGTTCTACCCTGCGTAAAATGGATCATTGTCGTTTACCCCCTTTGTTAACGAACGCCGTGGCCAAATGAAATCACTTTTAAGGCATAAACATATTTAATGGGTGTGTCAAAATAGTGATGCAATTAGGCCACCAACATCCTCATCTGCGATTTGCCAGAACTGCCTCGAATCAGCAATATAAAATATGTGGCAGACAGGGGAAGAAGTGGCGCCTTAAAATCATAGCATTAAACACATAAGCAGATCGTTCAGCATAATCACAAGAACACATCACGACAGATCCTCGCTGCTCCACGACATATCACAGTCGACGATAATTCAATTTCGACACTCCAGCAAATGCTTAATTAAATAAATTGTTACCAGCTTTTCCGGGGTCTATTTTAGCTGCAATGTCACACACCCCTTCGCCCCTTGTTCAACATAATTACTAATTTACTATGAAAATAATAATCAATTTATTTTCATCTTAGAGTATCCTACTATGAATTACATCACTATCAGTTTTAGTACATGGAGAGACATGTACTTTCATATTCAGCAGAGAAAACTTTCCAAATATGCTAGTGTCAATCGGTCCATCGCTTGCCTTAATATCGAATAATATTTCCTCTAATATTTCAATAACATTTTCCTTCAACTTCTTTTGACAGATTTCAAAAATATATTAAACCAATATTTTCATATATTTCTTGTGTATGTATGTTTGTATTTATGTTTATACATACATATATAAATTCTATTTTGGTACGCGTGTATAATATACATTTTCAAAATCAGAATTCTGCATACGCATTAACGCTTAATATTTACGTCACGTTTCGTATGCGTGAATCATACAAAATGCACCAAGATTTATGAAAACGATGAATCATATCTCAAATATGATGTAACTCATTATTTATTGTATAAACAATAGATTGCATTGTATTTGCTTAGCTTTTAGCTTTAGGCAAAAAAAATAGTAAGATCAATATTTATTCTACACTCGTTCTGGTCAATTTCGCATATATTTAGATATGAGTTGCTACTTTTCTCACTTCTAGCGCTATTTTTGCATTGTTATACTTTGCAAAGTTGGTGTTGCGTCTATTAATTTCTTCGGAGCGCGAACGATAATGAGAACCACTTTTCGACGTCGCTGAACTCTGTCTCGCACAATGGTTACGGCGGAGATTGCGAAACAAAAGTTAATCTCGAGGGATGTTGTGTATTTCGCTACCGAGACAGTCTTGCTTCTTGCCCAAGAAACTTCTCCTTTGCGAAGAGTGATGCAGATCGGTTTTGGAAGTGAGAAATACCAATATTGGTGCGGAATATTGTATGTTCATTCAACAAAACAAACAATGCGAATATTAGTTTGCTCTTTCAAGAAAACTAACAAACTTCCTACGTGAGGTTTTAAAAAATTAATTTAACATTTTTATGCCGCAGAAATTAATATAACTCCACTCTAATTTATTGTATCATTATTTATTTGACCATTTGCACATTTTTTTCTAGACTTGTGAATATACTAGATAAACTGAACGGAAGATAAAAAATAACCATATAAATTTACTTTCTTCTTGTTTAATAGTTATGAATTAAGACATTTTACAGTTTAATAAATCAAATACCATACGATTGTAAAAATCAATGTAAAATTATAAAGAGTTAACGTAACTAATATTAATTTAAATAAATACAAGAAGGCGCCGCTTTAATGGTTAAAGTCAACACAAAATATACAATTTTCTGTGAGACAGCCCAATAATAATATATTATAAAAACATTTGAATAATACAAAAACACCATTTTATAGATGACTGTCAGTCAAAAATAAAAATGCCCAGAAATGTGTTTATCTTCTACGTTTCTTTCTAGATAATTCAGATAAATAAATAGTCGCTGTGTAAACTACGCCAACCGCAACGGAAAGGTTAACATCGTTTTGCAATTTGTTATTGTCAACGCATCTCTCGGATGGATATATTTTTCCGGCTCGGTTAGTTTTAACGCCGAGAAAACAACATCGCCAGATTGATGATTCAAATATTTTAAGATCGCATCTGACGAATGAACGGAGAGAGGACTAGAATTTATCCTCCACCCTACTAATTTTCCAATGCGAGGTATCTTCTAAAATAAATTACTCTCACTCATTCTTATCGGATCGTTCACGTTGAAACGTAACTAATTATAGGCGCAATTTGTCATTAATCACTCAAAACTAGCGTGTCGGACCTAAGAGTAATGATTTTCATTTGCGTCTGAGAACATGAAAAAAAAATTTACAGCCCCGATGCGAACTATATGTAATATATAATTCGCTCTTATCAAATAACCCTTCAGCTTGATTTATAAATCTACGTACGCGATCTTACGATGATAGTATTATATTTATGTGCAACTGAAAACATAGTGTTCTTATGCAATGAAACAAGATTTTCTCCATTTATTTTTGATACATTGCCTCGAGCAGTGGGTCACGTTGTACACGTTTGACATTGACTGTGTTTTTTACTGGTTACTTGTGAGTCGACGGATGTTCGGTGAACAAATTAACACAGTCTGGTAAGCATATATCTATTCATCCCTCGGTATATAAGTATTTGATTTGTTTCACAACTTCTAAATGAGTGGTGTGAGTGACACATTTAGCACGAAAAGGTACGCTTGTTGCTCCAGCGAATATTTGACCCGACTATTGTTTGCTCCGAATATAACTTTTAAACACTCACAGTAAAGTTTTTTAAATACTCCGCAAAACGGAGGAGTAAGCGTGTGCTCAAAAGTTACTTTCATGTTTTAATTGGCTAACATTTTCTTTGAACTTTTGCTCTTTCAATAATATTCCCTTTGTCTTTCATATTGATTCTTCTTCCCCATGATTTCCCCCCCCCCCCCCAGGGAAAGTATACACAAATTCTAGACGAGGTGTAAGTTCTCAAGCCTTTCAACTTTAAATTGTTATATACGTATTGGTGAGGATTATTTTAAATTAGATTCAAGTAGTTTCTTGAAAAATTTCTAATAATGTGTAATAACAACTTGAAACCTTCCAAACTTCAAGAATTTACAATAAATTCTGAACCAAAGTAAGGCCTATTTCTTATTAACACTTTACCTACCGGTCACATCAATTGACGTCCTGAGCGTGTTGAACATTAAATACTGCGGACGCCAATTGGCGTCTTTTGCATATGGTTTTCACGTCAAATTAAAAAAATATGTTTAGTGTTTTATTTTAATTTTTAAGACATGATTAAATATATGAATGAATTTAAATTTTATTTTGAAAAAATATATATTTAGACATACGTATATAAAGGGAAATTAAAAAAAATAATAATTATATATATTTTGTATTTCTTCAATTTCAATCTTAATAACATGGTTAGAAAAATCAGACAGTATCAAAAGATACATCAATTTAAATAAAAAGCTGATATTTGCCCAGTAATTAGCGTAAGTCTCATAGTGAAACTGCCGGTCGGTAAAGTGTTAAGATATCTTGTAGAGTACCATGTATAACCCTAAAGAACAAAATTTCTCATGCAGTAAGGCGGAACACTATTAATCATTGGACTCCAGAAAATGTCGTCATACATCAGTTATATACAGTAGCATTCGAAAAAACGCATCATCCTTGAAATCATAATTTTTCGTATAAAATGTGTATTGCACTTTTCTATAGAAGCTAAATGTATTGCTCGTATTGCGAAACACTCATAATCCGAGGTTCTACTGTAGTTTAATTTTACTAATTATGCCATTCATAATGTTTTTATTTTTGTTCAGATGTGTCTCTAGATATACTTTGTTTTCTAACTTTTACGATTAGTCTGTCCTCCCATGCCAGTTATCAATTTTAAACTAAAACCTATGTGTTAGCTTGAAGAATTATCCTAAATAAACGATTATTATTGGGTGGCACACCTTGACAAATAAATTTCCTTGCATCCCAAAGGATGTGAGTAATATTCGTGGATGTCAATTTATCATTAGCTTTAATTGCAAACGTCGCAATAAATCTTGCCGGTGTCCCGTTTCAAAAAAAAAAGTTAATTAATTAGTATAAACGCTACACACATACGCGCGGGTGACTCTCTGTAGTGAAATAATTAAGTTAATTGCTTTTTTTCTGGCGTTCGCTCAGGAGAGAGCGCCTCGGGATGCTGTGCAGGCAATGAAAAGGTTAAACCCGGCGTGTGTATGTGCCCTCATTCAAAAACCTACTATCCACGTTACTTTATACGCTATCTTCTTGCACTTTTCCGCGCCGCCTCTCCTTTCTTTTCTCGCCTTTTTAATTTTTAATGTTCGAACCGGGAAGTGGATCTCGTTTTTGGATACTGCTGAAATCACTCTATTCCCCGTTCTCGCTTTGCTTTTTTTTATAAACCAGTGTTTACGCCGCGTTTTCCACGCCTGAAGCGCCGCTTTACATATTCATGATTGAGCGTAATAATAAACAATTTCATATAGAAACATGCGCGGGCTAACCTAATATTTTACGTATGATTTATTTTTAAAACGGGTATCGAAAAACACGGGCGCTGAAAAATTTAGATCGTTTTAATTCAATAAGAATGACAGCTTTGCTTACTTTGCTTCATCTGAATAATGGTCACTATATTTCGGAAAAATCAAAGCTGTAGCTGAAAAGTATCAACTCAATGTTATTGCTTAATTCAATAACCATTTTTCATTAAATATAATATACCATTTATTTAAAACCTGAAACATTTATATTTTCGAAACGAAAAGAGCACTATGGCAACAGATGGAAAAAGAAGGGACCTCAACTTTGTATTAAATTTATAGCTGGGGTATGAATCTCGCTTTTTCATAAAAATAAATATGATATATATAAAATAAATAAAATATATACGATTATGTGCTTTGTTGATAATATATGTAAATATATGTATATATAAATTTTGTTAAAAAATAGATATTTACAAAATGCCAAAAGTCACTTAAACGTTTAAAATTTATATACCTTTTTGTATTTTTATTATTTATTTATGTACATTTTACATGTTGTTCTACATAACATGGAGATTGTTTTACCCATACATATTATACATGAAACTATGCAAATAATAATCACGTTAGAAAAAATAACTGCACTCGAGCCGCCACTAATATATCGAGAACACACATATTTACTTAATAAAATCAGCCTTTATTAGATTTTGGGCACGGTCACCCGCCGTT
This sequence comes from Plectrocnemia conspersa, assembly GCF_051122295.1. Classification (NCBI taxonomy): domain Eukaryota; kingdom Metazoa; phylum Arthropoda; class Insecta; order Trichoptera; family Polycentropodidae; genus Plectrocnemia; species Plectrocnemia conspersa. The sequence goes on from NW_028277172.1 coordinate 11,896,511, forward strand.
TTATGGCATAGTATTGATTAGAAATATCATTACAAAATAAAATTACAATTTCGGGTTTCGCTCCTATGTCAAAGCTTGAGGCAATTTATCTTCCCCATTGTGTTCGACCAAAGGGATGCTGGAAGAACAATTCGGCGCAATAATGGTGTTTTTAAACGTTTGATTTACAGCGGAATTCAAATTCGGTTTTTGCGGTTCAAATAAGTATTATTACAAGCCATAATTTCCTAAAAACAATATTATATAATATTCACGTATAACATGCCACGTTTAGTATATAACATTTACGTTAAGCCATCAGCTCGTTTACGTTCTTAACGTAACACATCAAATCGTTATCAGATTCGTGCAAAATATCATTTATTATAATTAATTAAACCTTTAAAAAAAATATGGTTACGTCAGGTTTATTCCACTTAATTAATGAGTTTTTGTGTAGTAAATATATTATACTATACTACAATCATAGCAGTTTTGTAGAATGTTTTGATTAAGCAGTTAGTGATATCTACAAATATACTATATTTGATATTACTGCCGATAGCAATTAATCTTTGTTTGATCGGGGTTTTTTCTATGACTTATTTGTATTTCTTTATTTGTATAATAAATATGTGTTCACATTATGTATTATGTATAATACTTTCTTTCGTATTATGATTTTCCTTTATCTGCACATTGAAACAATACTTATGATAATGCAACATAAAATTTAACACAAAAGAAGCATTCATCTTTCAACTCAATTCATGTCGCATTGCTATTAAATTCGCTATTTAATCGTGTACATATGTGTTTAATCCCATGATAGCAAACCGTGTTAAATAACATATTTTTGTAATCGAATAAGGATATCAATCTTGAAGGTTAGTTTATACTTAGTTAATCCAAATGTATTCAAGGAATTAAAGATAACTAATGGCTAAAATAAACATGTTACAACTAACAAATTATAATATTCTATTAATTAAAAATGTAACGTAATTTATATTCCTAATATTTTTGATACAAAATCCTAAATATAATTCGTGAATAGTTTATATTACGAGAAAAGACAATTCAAAATATAAAATTTACACAATATTTTTTTTTTCTTTCTTTCAAATGTTGTTTTGAAACTCAACATTTCGCAATAATGCTTAGGAATTGCCTATTTTACACACTTCTCAACAATATTTATACTATTTTTGTAATCCCTTATAAATATAATAATAATCAATCATATTCTTTGTAAGCAATTAAAATTATAGAAAAAAATAGTATACTGAAACAATTTGCATCTGTGGCTTTTTTTACGACTACCTATTGATTGTCTATGAATACAATAGAAATCGTAAGCTTAAAATTGTTAGATTGATGACCAGTACTCTATAAGTTATATCTTGCGATATTAAATCAATAAAAAAAATCATTCAGCGAAATTTTAATTGCATATTTATGCAATTAGAATATATAACATAAGAAATAACGTGTCTTTGAAAAGCATATTGCCACTTGACTCATATTATATTGTTGTACTTAATATTGTTTGACATCCTATAAATATTTAAAAATATTGCGTTGACCTAGAAATTCGCAGCAGATGCTCAATGAAAAATCTTATAGTGCTCTATGATATAAGCTTAGAAGGTTAAGTAAATTTGTACTTCCATTATTCATGCTATAATATTTGTACTTTTAAATCGTGTATTAAAAAAAACACCATGGCATCATCCGCTCATATACGCGATGCTTACGTCAATAGAGATAATTTTATTTTATTTTCAATTAAGGTAGTTCTTATTTTATAAATTTATAATAAAAATATTTTAAAAGTATATTTGCGTATATAAATATTATTAATAAAATGTATAAATTTGATGCGCGGTGCTTCTAAATAACCGTAAAATTCGATTTCAATTTCTTGCAGATCAAATATATCCGGTGTTTCAGCTTCTGTTGTGCTTTTAAACAATCCGAATAACCTTTTCAAAACCATTGCCTGTTCTCCGTGATCGATTAGCTTCGATAATTGCTACTAACACATTCGCTCGCGGAAAATGCTGTTATGTCTCGGAAAACCTTATAACCGTGCCCCGGGAAAACCGCTCGGCATTTCCGCTCTGGCATTTTCCGGCGTGCATAACTTCAACCCGTTCGCTCCCCGCGGACTTGTCACGTTTATTTTATAGGGCGTGCTAGGCGTCAAATAAAATTCAACCCCCGTAAGGCGAAGCACTCGGCCCAAACGAAATCACGCTGATGACTTTGACGAGCCTTGTTACCTTTTATTTCATTTTCATCATATAACCAACGTTGTATTTTTACGCTCACAAAATACCACCATGAAAAGGTTAAGCGTTCGCTAACGTCCGATTACGTAATCGCCTCGAGAACGAATTCGATTTTTTTCATTATTTAAAACTCGCTCTATTCGTCGAAGGCCGTAGGTGTTTTTGCCGCGAGATAATGTCAACCCTTCAAACCCTTTTTTATAGCAATAATGCTAAAGTAATTTATTTTATTTTATCTTTCAGATTGAAGCTTTTGATAAACCAGCACAACTCTGCCGCCCGCCACACAAGATCACATTGAAAGGTATGTGAATTTGAAATGATATGCAATTACATTAATCGAGATAATAATACAACTATGCGCAATTATTACTAATTGGAGCGGTTACATATGCGTGTGACATCATCAGACTATAATATAGTATTAAACGCTTACTCGTATATTTATAGAAATAGAAGCATAATTATAAATCAGTGCAATGGTTAATTAGATATTAAGTGTAAATTAATAACTTTACTTTAAAGAGAGCCTATTATTTTACCTATCTGGAATATCTAAATAATAATGTAAGAACGGAGGATGCAAATTCTATTTGCAATTTCAATTTAAATTAGTAGATTTTCTAATGACAAATTATCATTGGCTGACACGTTTAACAAAAAATAGTAAACCAGCTGGGTGAAACCCTTTCAAATAAAAAAATACATGCAGAGATTTAAGTAAATCTAAAATTATGACGAAAATTAATGTTTTCAAAAAACTACTCATTTCTTATCATGCATTTCTACTAAAGAAAATGATATTCAAATAACATTTAAATTGAATTTAAAGCAGCTTTTCCTATGCCTCGAAGCGCATAAAAAATTAAACAAAAGTTATCATGTTTTTTCTTTACGTTAGAAATGTCAAATCTAAAATTAAACGAATAAATACAAATATACAACTGAAGATTAAATATAAAATAAAATTGTAAAACATAATATATTTGCATTACAGTTTATAGTGATTTCCAAAGTTTTGTCCAATTCTCGTATGATTAATCGTCTCTATTACTTTTTTTATTGTTGGTGTCTATGACTGAATAAAATCTGAGAAACCACAGATTAACGTATTTCAAAAGATCGAAAAGTGGCAAAGGTGGTTCGACGAGTTTGATGAACAAAAAATCCGAAACTGTAATAATCTTGAACGAAACTCTTATTGGGGTAATAATTAGATTCATTCGCGAAAACCAGCATTCACTTTTACTTGAAAAAATGGATATAGAATTGAAAGCATATATCAAACGCAATATTTTTGCAGGATGGCTTTTTGATAAAGTACTTTCGAAATCAACGAATCATTTATTTTTCATTTAGTGGTAGTCTGATTGACATATTCCTAAATTTCATCTCTCTATATGTCAACTGAACAGCAATAGCTCCAGCTCAATATTTTTAGTGAAGTACATCCTTTTTTAAATACAACGTGGAATAATATGTTTTTGAGTTAATAACGGGATCATTTTTTGGAAAATTTTCGTGGAATGAAATGTACAGCAGCTGCAGCACATTTATAATTAGTCGTTTGCCACCTCTTGAATTTAGCCAGAAAAATGCATGTCATTTAATAAAATACTATGAATTTTAATAAAATCAAAATATTAAAAAAACCATGACTGGCCAATAACTGTGTATATTAACAGTATGATTTAATTCTAAAACTACCCTAATTCTTATCTAAATGTTCTGTAATTCACAAAAGAATTTCACTCGTTCTTACTTGGCGACTGATATGTAGTATCGACTAGAAAACATTTGGTACATCTTCGCTTCGCCACTTTGTATTAATTGTTCAGTTCTATACGCTATTTTAGTTTTTGCTAAATTTCTGTTGACTTTACTTAGGTACTGCATCAAAAATGAATGTATGTCGAAACAACAAATTGCTTTAATAATTTTTCGACTTATGTCTGTTATATTTAATCCAATGATTTAATCATTTAATCTAATGGTTTATTATTTAATCTAATGATTTCGATAATTTGTCTCGTAATTAATAAAATACTATATGAAATTTGATCGTAGAAACATAATTAATTAAATTTAATTTGGAGAAAACAGCCGTGCTAGTATTTCACATGCGTATTGGTTTACAAGCTATTAAATTTACTTCGTGTGTAAACCGAGTGGTGCATTTCAGAATAATTATAGCATATATTTTTGATAATGGTAAAAGCTGAGCGTTATTTGTACTTTTTATAATAATCCTCGAAAAGAAAGGGTATAATAATATTGCGCTAATTTAATGGTAGCTATTAACATTTTTTACACCCATTAATTTTCGCACTCATTTCGAGCTTTGTATACTTCTTTTTTGCTCGCTATTATTTGCCGCGTTCAAATTGATTTACCACAGTTATTATTCGTGCATAATTTGCTTACGTACTTAATTCGCATCCAGACTCTTGCGTGTCGATTGCTCTTTGCCAGGTTGTAAAATGATTATATAAATCGTGGCGCTAATCGCCGCTGGCCCAGTTCTGAAAACCCCTCCAATTCCATCCCTTTCGGATTAAAAGTTTCTCGATCGGTGGCGCTTCATTTGAATTTTTATTGACTTTGAGAGAACGCGGCCCTCCCCAACTGCACAATGTCCTGCGCTGTCGAGACTCCCCTGTTATTTTGCCCGGAGGGTGTCTTATAATCTTCTTTCGCCCTTCGTTTTTTCAACGTCGCCATTCTCATCCAGCTACCGGCCACCCCTGTGGCGTTGCGCACAAGCTCGATACGACCTACGTCTAGGGTGTTTGATGTTATATGTAGGGTGAGTAAAATTTGATTTTACCTATTTTGTGTTGTGACAATCTATAGTTGATTCATCTCACCCTTTTAAATATCATATGAGAGATTTAGGGAATATTGTTTTAGAAATTGTGACATTGAATATTTTCTTGCATCCTAAATGTATTATTTAGTTACAACAACTGACATGACTTAATCTTTCTTAATAATAGTATATTTTTTTAGATAATAAAAAATAATTATAATAAGTTTCTTAATTATTGTTAAACATAATCTTTAGAATTATTTATTTTTCTGGTGGTAATGAAATATATTCGAAACAATATTAAATATTCTGTGGTTTTAATCTACACACAAACTTAACACAATAGCTGCTAATGACTATCACAAAAACAACATTGGACGCAATTAATTACTATTTTAATAATATTGGATAACTAACTTATTTCTCGAGAAATACATCAAGTGTAAAATTTCGTTTCTTAAGAAATCAAAAATACTAAATATAACCAGTTGACCAATGGCCAAAAAATTTCATCTCTTCGCTTTCTCTTTATATATAAAAATAAATTCTTTCTGTATGTTCGCGATTATTTCGGGAATGGATTGTCCTATTTCTTCGGAGCTTTCTCCAAGTATTCTATATTTCTGGAAAAGTTATATGACTACCAATATTACACAAGCAATTACCGCCTTACGTAAATGATTCGCTCATGTTGTTTAAGCGCTTTAAGACACGTCTAAGATGTATAATCATATGGTTATTATGATTGCTTCTTTACGAGCGACAAGCACAATGTGTTATTAAGTTAATTATGTATAAAATGGTAAAATGCACATTATCCTTAAGATGTAAAATAGACTAGAAAATAAAGACGGCAACTTTATAGAATATGGCCCCGGACGAAGCTGTATGACAGTCTGACTATAAATTGGTTTAATTAAATTCGAAAGTTGAACAATTCCAATTAACTTCCAAAGTATTTTCGTTAATTGTTTAAGTAATGCATGGAAATTGTGTTCTACTAGTTCTTAATATAAACTTCGAAGCCTCTAAATAGCTCAACGTGTGACTGACTGTGTCATCTTCGTGTAAATCTCGCGGTTTTATCGGTCTTGTTTTATAAACACGTATATAATTTTCTGCGAAACACTCGACGCATGCACGAAGCATACATACGTATTCTTTGTTGTTGTGCTGTATATTATGGTGTTCGATACTCGAGACTTCTCAAGGGGCATTCGCCGCACTGGGGGACTTTCGCCGCTGCCGAGTGCTTTTCACGTGTTGTTTATAAGTATGCACGTGTGCTTGAAGTAAATATAAAAATTATAAATCATGCTTAACCTCCGATCGTTTAGTCAAAGTGTATGCAATTTTTAGAAACTCGTGTAGCCCACCCAAGACACTGTAGAAAAACCGCTGTGACCGCGAGCTAACTAACTGCATCTGAAAATACTCATGACTAAGATTTTATTATCAAATTTTCCTTACGCAAATATTCTCTAAATGCAGTGTTTATATTGAGCTTAATTCTAAAAACATTGTTTATATTGAGCTTGGTTATAAATACAGTGTTTATATTGAGTTTATATCAACGTTAATGCACAGCTTATTTATTTTAATGCACAAATCATTCGTTTTAGTGCACACTTTAAATCAAATGCTGCTCAATCTAATATTTTTTATTTAACATAAATATAATTATTTAATGCTCATTTATTTTTATTGTAATGCACAAACAATTCGTTTTATGGAACAAAGTATTTATTTAAATCTCGTAAAATAATTCACTGTTCAATCGCATTCTATACAGTCTATCGATTATAACCAATCTTTTGAAAATTGTCGAAATGGATGCAATAAATCGGGTTAAGGGTAAATATATCTATCCTTGTTGATACTACCAATGTGCTTACGTAATGGGCGTAAAAATCACATGTGAGTACTTGTGACAACTCTTGTATGTTGCTTAGGGAAGGGGGTGTTTGTAGTGGTACACCTGCCAAAACACCACTATTAACCAAATAAATGCGTCTAATACGCATGAGATTGGCCAATCGACACAAAAGCTGGATTAGGTAGGATAAGTGACCCTCTTTTATGAGAGTAAAATAATTGTATACTGATCAGATGGAATGCATTACGTCCGTCATCAATGAAGTAAAAGATACAGCAGAAAATCCAGGCAACTGCAAATCCTGAGAGTGAATTTTTCTGGGGGTGCTTTTTATATTCCGGAATAGAAGGTATCCACTTCATCGAACAGTGAAGGCATTGATTATAAAATATTGTTTTCCTCCCTTTGGTCACTCAACTTTGGACTTAATCGTAATCCTGTAATAATAGTAGTGTTTTTTTTTTTTATTATTAATTTGTTCAACGCAGTAAAAATGTGACAAAAAATAATCTTTAATAAAACATTTCAGAATATAAGGAAAAATGTGGGAAAAAATTCTTGGTCTGGCCCTTAATACAAGTTTTAAATTGCACAACTCAACTTGCGAACAAAAAATTATATTAATGTTGTAATATGATGTGAAAATTTGTTAAACAATGTTATTAACATATTATAATAATCTCTCTTTTAATTATTTTAAATTATATAAACTTTTGCATACAAGGCACGATTCTATTTCAATAACAATGGACGGAAATTAAGCACCCAAATATTATTATATTAAATGTATAATAGCCTATCGTGTTTATTAATAGTGTTCGCTTAGGTTTAATTTAACCATAATTCTTGTTGATAAATTAAACGTCATTTTAATGGAGTCATAGGTGTATATGACACACGCCACTTTTACCACCCACTGTGCACGTATTTCATCAAGAGATATCTTAATTGTTTGTAAAACGACACTCTCTGAACTTTGGATCAAATTTATCAATAGTATCGTCACACTGTATATAGAGATTGCTTTTTCTTAACACAACTTCAAATAAATGTTGCATTCCTACTCTTAATATTCTAACATCAGTACTTTTTTCTAATGTGCTCACTCGTAAAAATTTTACATTCACTCAACGCGTTTTTTAGCACCATTATGATTATGATTAGCTTTCGCAAGTGTCTTAAGTCCCCCATTTGGCATATCGCTTATTATTGTACAAAAATAGATTTATTATATTAGCCTGCAATATCATTGAGTTAGCGGTTCTCTCTGTGCGCTCGCTTCCAGAATGCATTCCAGTGTCTATTTTTGGTGCCCGTCGTGTTGTTGACCCACGACCTGTGCAACCACCAAGTCGCCCAAGGAGTACTGCAGTACAATAATAATTAGCTTTTATCTTGAGACTGCTCCAGATAGCCCCGGCGCTCCATAACGATAACACCTATCGCGCCGTAAAAAGTACCGCTCCAAATAATTATTACTACCGAGGAGTCTCTTAATATCTTGTAAAATTGTCCCGGTGCCTCGAGAGTTTCCGGCTGACGACTCCCGAGAGGCTTGTACAATTAGCAAATAGCCTAATTATGCAGATTATTGGAGTATAAGGCGAGATTCGACCGACTTTTAAGCTTTGAATGCGTCGAAAGAATCGCGCTTCGGGCTACTTTTAAACGCCCCATCTTGGGGCAATTTATAAAATTAGGTAAGCTTCGTACAACTCCACTTTATCATTAGTCTTTTCCAAAATCAATGAAATCTGTAATTTAATACTTCATCATCCTACATAGAAGCTAGGTAAACAATTTTATGTGAATCGTTACTTTTAATGTGTCGATTTATTTTATTTTACATAACCAAGGGTCGTACCATATACATACATACATATGTTCATATGATCGTTATATTATATGTCAATATTTACTCGGTTGTCAACACTTAACACTCTAAACCCGTCTCGTGTCAGTTCGTTCAGTGCTTCGTTTATTTTATGCGATTGGATTTATGCAGATATTACTTAAAATTTATTTTTTATTTTTATGGCAATGTCAAAATGTATATATTCCTAATAAAACGGTTATTGGAAACTACGCGCGTTAGGTGCCGGAAAAAGTAGGCATAATATTTGTTTGACATTAGAATCAATAAACACGTTCCTATGATCACCCATTGTTTGAGGTCCCTTGAGACCATTGAAAAATAAATGAATAGATGTTTCAAAGCTATTTATCTAAATACATATATATCGTACCAAATCAACTTTGCGTATTTCTAGATTAAAATTAAAACGCGGTATTTTGAACCAAATAAAATATATTTTATTAGCTTAAATGGTATTTATCTAACAAAAAAATTAATTTGTTATACGGTTCGTATAAAACGTGGCACTTTTGTACGATATAAATTATTACAACCAATTAATGACTTCTGCGTAGTTTTTAGCATACTTAAATATAGTTCGATGTAAAATTAAATAATCGTTAAATAATAGTAATACAAAAAAATTCGGAAGCATGTGGGTATTTCTGTGCTTAAAATAAGTAGTGTTATATACCCTTAAGACAATCTGACTAATCTCGATGATTTGAGGTGGAACCATATCCTTTGTTATTGTACAGTGTCCATAGCCATATTTTCATGCATGATTTTCTGTCGTCATACATTATTCACTTATTCACACCGCAGGTAATAATTAAATTCTTTATCGTTTAATCTGTTAATTCGTGTAATACCCGCTTATACACCTTTCCTACTGCAGCGAGGTGGCGAGAGCTATCATTACATTAACTCTTACATCACATGCAAGAACTCAAATTGTTCTATGTGGACTAGCTTCCATCAAGGCTTTCAATTATTCTTTGTTCACAATCGTTCTATGTCTTAATCGATGCTCATTGTTGAGATTTATAATGCCGGCACGATTTTTTTCAATCCATATTCGAATTGCTATTTGACTGAACGTTGCATTTATATTTCTATAGGCTACTGCTACATTACGTCACAACTTAAATTCTTATAAACAAGTATACTATATTTACGTTAACACAGTCAGTTCGAAAGCTATCCATTTCATCAATATTCATAATTTAGAAAGAGATGACAAGTTTGGGTTCACGTTTTAAAAAATGTAGTAATGATTTTAATTTCTATAATTTTTTTTTAAATATTAACAGGAGTAATGATAAGTATATCGAACGTATATCCATATTGTACATAATAACCATATTGATTGCTCTCGAACTGACTGTGCTAACGTAAATAGGGTATAGTCTCAATTATGTTGTCACCATACGCTTAAAGACAAAATTGCAAGAATAATTCAGTATTAAAAAAAAGTTAATATTTTATCTATTCCAAATAGATTTATAGAATCACGCTCGATCTCTATTTGATTAAAATTTACGTTGATACAATCTACTGTAAGTCAATCTCATAAAAACAACTTTATGGACTTGTGTCTTTACTTTCAGAATACTCCCCCCTCCCTACCCTCTCATATATGAAAAATCTTGCATCTGCTTTTAACAAATCCACACTCGACATTTTCACTTATTTTATCGATGATAAGCTTCTTGTTGTATTGTCTGTTAAAAAGGACGTACGTTATTGACTCTGAACCGCAAAGTGTTAACGTCCGCTTTTATTGCAGATGAGGTTTTACGATTATAAATTCTGCGGTGAATCATATTGTTTACAATGAACTCCTTACTCATACACTATATATAGTTTATTTATGAATGCTATAAATCCTTATTAATAAATTTAAATATAGTATTATGTTAATTAAACATTAAAAATTGTTGACTACGCAACAATAATTGCCTAACAATATTTAACAAATTCCTCGAATGATGTCATTGAATGGTAATATGTTCCGATAAATGTAAATTGCTTCAAGGTGACTTAAAAATATTTAATTCTTTAGTGGCAAAATATTAATAAAGTTAAGGCAATTCGTCGCCATCCGTTATTAAACTCCCAAACCATTTCCACGTCACAGTTTTTTGTCTACTTTTCCCCGTAAATAATTACATTTTCGTTCACCCCATCCCTTGTTGTCTCCAAATGATGTATTTTTCCAAGCTGCTTTCTCGCTACTTTCATAACTTAAAAATAGAAAGCTAATTATTGTACATTTTTTGAAAGCCGTGCTAAACAAGTATTTGTAATACAATATATACTATATTATAGTTTTTATAGATATACAGAGCTTTTTCCGTACGCTCTGGGTGTCATAAAACAGTTTATTTTCTTTTGTGTCTGAGTGTGTTTCGTTTCAAATTTAGAAGTGTCGAACGTGAGTGATATATGAACGTATGTGCTAAGTAAGCCTAAAAGTATTTGGCTAATATATGATAAAAATGTATTTTCACTATTTTTTGCTTTATTTTATCACACAAATATTTTTTCCCTAAATAAAATTAAAGTTTTTTAGAATGGTAATAATTGAACTTCAAAATGTTTTTTTTTTATTATATATTATATAAATATATATACGTATGTCCATTCAAAATATAAAAATGATTTTTATCATATATTTTTAGTAGTCAGACTGTAATTATTATAATTATAATAATAATATCTTTCAGACATGATAGAAATTTATAATAATAAGATTCAAGTGGGATTCGAACCCTATCTTTTTAGAAGAAAAAATGTTTTGTAACCCTAAGGGGTGTGATTTCGCACCCAGTAAGACGCATGTGGAAACTGGTAATAATTTATTAGATTATATTACATATCTTGCGAGTTACTATGATGGGCGAGTATCATTTTCTCTGAGCAGTGGTGGAGAAGCTGGCGGAGGGCTGATGTTTCGTGAAAAATCCTCATGGGTCTTGTAGACATGGCAGCGACAGTGTATTGGAGGTCATTTCCTCTTGCTGCGATGATCGAGTTCGGGAGTCTCAGGCCGTATCTTCGGTTCTCTCCGGTGTGGGCGTCTGCTAAGCGGGCCGAATGTGCCACGTCTCCATTAGAGACCAACCTTTGTATCAAAGGTTACATGTATCAATGCAGCGATCATCCAGCCAATAGTTGCACTCGCTTCTTAGAACAACGAAATGTGTATACGCCTTTAGAGAGTATCATTTGCTTGATGGACATCTCCGAGGTCGAATTGTGAAACGGGAAAATTGTGGCCTTACGGTGTTTTTTTGTCTTCCGGTGATATATTTTTACCGTGACCGTTTCGTAACAAGGAAATATTGATTCAATGCACCGGAATCCTTGTATGTTATTTATGTGAAACCCTTTTTTCTATTCATAAGGAGGGCATTTGTGTGGTCCCATCTACTATTGTCTAGTTTATCTTTATTGATGAATAATTTTTGGTCACAGTCATTAACGCGAGTTTAAAGAATAAGATAGTAACAAAACAATGCTTTTTTAGAAGAAGAAAATTATGTACTGTGATATTTGTAATGTCAAATTACTATCATCACACAATTGCAATCAATCGTGATTTTGAATATATAATTTATTGGAAAACGATTAATTTCCTCGTTAATTATTAAAAATAAAATCGACAAAAACCTTACCATCGATTCGACTAATATCATCGGTAGTTTTACATATATATTAAATAAAAAGTCGACCAAACAATTTTTGCTCTCCACAGAAGCCAGAGACGAACATTTGCTCCTCATTTTTACTATATTTTTACTCCATTATTTAATAGGTAACTACGAAGAAAAAGAGTTGTCATAAACACTGTTTAGTTCAGCTCACAAAAGTCCTAATCCTTTTAAATGTACGTATAATTTAACTCGAATACCAAGGATAATGGACCGAATACTTTTGGACTCGCCCGTATGCGTGTATTATGTACATATGTATCTACGCACACAGCTCCAACGTTCGCTTGATTTGCTGCTTCGTTTGATACAAAACCTCCAGTTTTTTGTGCCCTTAGCCAATACGCTTCCTGAAGTTGCGTGCGCCGAAACTTCCGAATAACGCCAGATTCCCAAAAAGTCGCACGATCACGCTATCTGCTCGTTTGTCGTTTCGTGAAAAGTTTCTTTTTTCCTCACCACCACTACCACAATCACCGTATGTGTTCTTCAATCGCGTTGCATTTGCATTTTTCCCGTTCGTCCGTCATTATTGTTCTGCTTATACAGCGAGCAATAAATATTCATTTCGTATTGAATGTACTCATTGGCATACGATCGTAATTTGATCTTATGATTGACTCCTATATACGGCAAGTTTCCATTAACACCGATATGGAATGTTTGCGTGCATGTTATGTGGACATACATATACATACATTGGGTTTGTTTTTTATTATATTTTGATAAAGAACACATTATAACTTTTTTTATGTTTTTATAAAGTACACATGCGAATAGTTTGAAAGCGAACGTGATTTTTAGTGAATCTACGTTGAAGGGTGGTTTTTCTCACGAGTGGATTCTCAGATAGCGTGTGCTTGAAAACCCAAGATTTTGATAATGGAAGGACGCTTAATGAGACACTTGTTCAGCTGAAACTGTAGAACAGAAAGTTAAAGAAAGTCGGACTCTTTTTTCTGAAAGCCAAGGAAAAAATATGTATTTTTTTATAATGAGACATTTAATCCGACGAATTTATCTTTGAGATAAATTTAAACTAAATTTTGTCTGTATAATTTAATATATGGCTAAGCTTAAAAAAAATTAAATGATTATTTTGTGACACATAATGTTACATGATATGTGGTAGGAATCATGTTCATGTGAAAGTGTCGCATGAATAATGTCAGCTAAACCTCAGTGTTGGAATCCACTTAACAAATAATATTTATCCATGCGACCACCCGATACCAATGTAAAGGCTCCTTGTTATACTTTTGTGCTTATTTGAAAAGGCGGATCTTTTACAGCTTCACTAAGTGTATGCTATACTTTTACTTTTAGAATACCAAATAAACGTGATATTTTTGCTTATATTTTCTAATCATTAATTAAACTTTAGTTTAAATACTAATAGATTGTATTGACAAATTAAAATTCGTTCTTCACACTGATATTTATTTAGGGATTCTGGTTTCTTGAATTTTTCATTTCTCAAGATTTGAGAATTCTCATTTTTTTTCTTAGTAAATAAAAATAGTATTTAATTATAATAATACAGTAAAATATTGTAGATATCTTTATGTTTTTGATGAACAAACTTCAATAGTATGGATGCGAATAAACGAAGGACCAGAACGAACCGATCTACTTAGACTACAGAGAGTCGAGCTACGAAGATATTTCGAGCTCCAATTTTATGGCGTAACCCTTTAGAAAGCCCCTGTACTTTTTTGCAATCTTCCGATTCGCACGTGGAATGGTTAATTATCATCCGGCTATTAATGTAGTATAAGTCCATCCAAGAAGTCAACGTTTATTATCATTGTGTTGGAAATAAGGTGCGTGTACGCATGCATGCACACACTACAGTTTTCCGCGAATTTGTTTACACCGATATGAGAACGTTACCAATACTAAATCAATACTGGCTTAAGGGTAGGGTGACCATACGTTGAAAATTTAATTAAAAATTATAATGTGTTGTACTATTTTCTAATCAAAACAATTCCTGTAATATTATATTGAATATTTTATTAATCAGCTATTCAACCTGGAGAGTGATTCCAAAACTGCTATCATTTTTTTGAGTTAAATATGTATATAAATAAACAAAATAAGTAAGAAAGTGATATTTTACATTTTCCTCAACAATTTAAATTAAAAAAGGAAAAACTAATTAAACGTGTAATTTCACATGGCCACTCTATTATATTTCTCACCAATACTGTGTCGATGAACGTCCACATCTTGGATCGAATGTACTTATATTATCATAGCAAAGATAAGTCCGACTAGAGTAGTTGGGAACGTCGTATTCTATGTTTTATTATTAAAGTACTACTATTTCTACTAAAAACTTCCAAAAAAGTATGCATATTCAAACATCTTGCACGGACCCACCCTTTCTAATGCAACGATATAAAAAGTCTAGTGGATGTAAATTTTTAACAAAAAAAGGCACGATGAAATTTTTGCTAAATCAAGAAACTTTTCAAGTAATACGAATTTTCGATTTGAAATTTTTCTCGAGAAGACTATATACTAAACGCCAGTCAATCGTTCCAATCAAGAGAAAATGAATTAACATTACATATTTTCGAATCCAATATTTGTAAATGGTTGAACTCATTGAAACCACCGTACTCCAGTTATTGTTCATTTATTCTTGGAAACATGGTCTATTGTCAAATCTCTCTCATCAAAATTGACCCACAAAACTCAAAGAC